>NC_041228.1:31818625-31819863 GCF_002837175.3 Physeter macrocephalus | reverse complement strand
TGTTTATTAATTTGGTTGCCCTCTTCCTTTTTTTTTTATGTATATATATATATATTTCCTTTTTCTCTTTTTGTGAGTGTGTATTTGTATGCTTCTTTGTGTGATTTTGTCTGTATAGCTTTACTTTTGCCATTTGTCCTAGGGTACTGACTGTCCGTTTTTGTTTTTTTAGTATAGTTTTTAGTGCTTGTTATCATTGGTGGATTTCTTTTTTGGTTAGTTCTTTCTTTCTTTTTAAAATTACTTTTTAATTTTTAATATTTTTTTCTACTTTAATAACTTTTTTCTTCTTTCTTTCTTTCTCTCTCTCTCTCTCTTTCATTCTTTCTCTTTCTTTCTTTCCTTCCTTCCTTCCTTTTCTTTTCTTTTCTTTCCCTCCCTTTTCTTCTGAGCCATGTGGCTGACAGCATCTTGAAGCTCTGGCCCAGTGTCAGGCCTGAGCCTCTGAGGTGGGAGAGACGAGTTCAGGACATTGGTCCACCAGAGACCTCCCAGCATCATGTAATATCAAATGGCGAAAGCTCTCCCAGAGATCTCCATCTTAAAGCTAAGACCCAGCTCCACTCAACAACCAGCAAGCTACAGTGCTGGACAACCTATGCCAAACAACTAGCAAGACAGGAAATAAAGCCACCCATTAGCAGAGAGGCTGCCTAAAATCATAACTTCACAGACACCCCAAAACACACCACCGGATGTGCTTCTGCCCACCAGAAAGACAAGATCCAGCATCATCTACCAGAACACAGGCACCAGTCCCCTCCACCAGGAAGGCTACACAACCCACTGAAACAACCTTACCCACTAGGACCAGACACCAAAAACAATGGGAACTATGAACATGCAGCCTTTGAAACGGACTCCCCAAACACAGTAGTTACGCAAAATGAGAAGACAGAGAAATACACAGCAGATGAAGGAGCAAGGTAAAAACCCATCAGACCAAACAAATGAAGAGGAAACATTCAGTCTACCTGAAAAGGAATTCAGAGTAATGATGATAAAGATGATAAAAAATCCTGCAAATAGAATGGAGAAAACAAGGAACGTTTCACAAGGACCTAGAAGAACTAAAGAGCAAACAAACAATGATGAACAAGACAATAAATGAAATTAAAAATTATCTAGAAGTAATCAATAGCAGAAGAACTGAGGCAGAAGAACGGACAAGTGACCTGGAAGATAAAATAGTGGAAATAACTACTGCAGAGCAGAATAAAGAAAAAAGAATGAAAAGA
>NC_041228.1:31815788-31818371 GCF_002837175.3 Physeter macrocephalus | reverse complement strand
CTATCAAAAATTAAATACAAAGAAAAAATATTAAAAGGAGCAAGGGAAAAACAACAAATAACAAACAAGGAAATCCCCATAAAGTTAACAGCAGATCTTTCAGCAGAAACTCTGCAAGCCAGAAGGGAGTGGCAGCACATATTTAAAGTGATGGAAGGGAAGAACCTACAACCAAGATTACCCAGCAAGGATCTCATTCAGATTCCATGGAGAAATTAAAACCTTTACAGACAAGCAAAAGCTAAGAGAACTCAGCACCACCAAACCAGCTTTACAACAAATGCTAAGGAACTTCTCTAGGCAGGAAAAACAAGAGAAGGAAAAGACTTACGATAAAACCCAAAACAATTAAGAGAATGGTAATAGGAACACACATATTGTTAACTACCTTAAATGTAAATGGATTAAATGCTCCAACCAAAAGACATAGACTGGATGAATGGATACAAAAACAAGACTAGTACATATGCTGTCTACAAGAAACCCACTTCAGACCTAGGGACACATACAGACTGAAAGTGAGGGGATGGAAAAAGATATTCCATGCAAATGGAAATTAAAGGAAAGCTGGAGTAGCAATTCTCATATCAGACAAAATAGACTTTAAAATAAGGCTATTACAAGAGACAAAGAAAGACACTACATAATGATCAAGGGATCAATCCAAGAAGACTCATTCAGATTCCATGGAGAAATTAAAACCTTTACAGACAAGCAAAAGCTAAGAGAACTCAGCACCACCAAACCAGCTTTACAACAAATGCTAAGGAACTTCTCTAGGCAGGAAAAACAAGAGAAGGAAAAGACTTACGATAAAACCCAAAACAATTAAGAGAATGGTAATAGGAACACACATATTGTTAACTACCTTAAATGTAAATGGATTAAATGCTCCAACCAAAAGACATAGACTGGATGAATGGATACAAAAACAAGACTAGTACATATGCTGTCTACAAGAAACCCACTTCAGACCTAGGGACACATACAGACTGAAAGTGAGGGGATGGAAAAAGATATTCCATGCAAATGGAAATTAAAGGAAAGCTGGAGTAGCAATTCTCATATCAGACAAAATAGACTTTAAAATAAGGCTATTACAAGAGACAAAGAAAGACACTACATAATGATCAAGGGATCAATCCAAGAAGAAGATATAACAATTGTAAATATTTGTGCACCCAACACAGGAGCACCTCAATACATAAGGCAAATGTTAACACCCATAAAAGAGGAGATCAACAGTAACACAGTCATAGTAGGGGACTTTAACACCCCACTTTTACCAATGTACAGATCATCCAAAATGAAAATAAGGAAACACACGCTTTAAGTGATACATTAAACAAGATGGACTTAATTGACATTTATAGGACATTCCATCCAAAAACAGCAGGTTACACTTTCTTCTCACGTGCTCATGGAACATTCTCCAGGATAGATCATATCTTGGGTCACAAATCAAGCCTTGGTAAATTTAAGAAAGTTGAAATCATATCAAGTATCTTTTCTGACCACAACGCTATGATACTGGATGTCAATAACAGGAAAAACACTGTAAAAAATAAAAACACATGGAGGCTAAACAATACACTACTAAATAACCAAGAGATCACTGATGAAATCAAAGAGGAAATCAAAAAATACCTAGAAACACATGACAATGAAAACACGACTACCCAAAACCTATGGGATGCAGCAATAGCAGCTGTAAGGGGGAAGATTATAGCAATACAGTCGTACCTAAAGAAACAAGAAACATCTCAAGTAAACAATGTAACCTTACACCTAAAGCAATTAGAGAAAGAAGAACAAAAAAAAACCCCAACGTTAGCAGATTAAAAGGATCATACACCATGATCAAGTGGGGTTTATCCTAGGAATGCGAGGATTCTTCAGTATATGCAAATCAATCAAGGTGATATACCATATTAGCAAATTGTAGAAGAAAAACCATATGATCAGCTCAATAGACGCAGAAAAAGTTTTCGACAAAATTCAACAACAATTTATGATAAAAATCCTCCAGAAAGTAGGCATAGAGGGAGCTTACCTCAACATAATAGAGGCCATATATGACAAACCCACAGCCAACATTGTTCTCAATGGTGAAAAACTGAAACCATTTCCTCTAAGATCAGGAACAAGATAAGGTTGTTCTTGTCACTCTCACCACTATTATTCAACATAGTTTTGGAAGTTTTAGCCACAGCAATCAGAGAAGAAAAATGAATAAAAGGAATCCTAATAAGAAAAGAAGAAATAAAGCTGTCACTGTTTGCAGATGACATGGTACTATACATAGAGAATCCTAAAGATGCTACCAGAAAACTACTAGACCGAATCAATGAATTTGGTAAAGTAGCAGGATACAAAATTAATGCGCAGAAATCTCTTGCATTCCTATACACTAATGATGAAAAATTTGAAAGAGAAATTACGGAAACACTCCCATTTATGATTGCAACAAAAAGAATAAAAGTACATAGGAATAAACCTACCTAAGGAGACAAAAGACCTGTATGCAGAACACTGTAAGACACTGATGAAAGAAATTAAAGATGATACAAACAGATGGAGAGA
>NC_041228.1:31754038-31815507 GCF_002837175.3 Physeter macrocephalus | reverse complement strand
GGAAAACTGGACAGCTACATTTAAAAGAATGAAATTAGAACACTCTCTAATACCATACACAAAAATAAATTCAAAATGGGTTAAAGACCTAAATGTAAGGCCAGACACTATAAAACTCTTAGAGGAAAACATAGGCAGAACACTCTATGACATAAATCACAGCAAGGAGACCATAAACAAGATGAAAAGACAACCCTCAGAATGGGATAAAATATTTGCAAATGACACAACTGAAAAAAGATTAATCTCCGAAATTTACAAGCAGCTCATGCAGCTCAATATCAATTAAACAAACAACCCAATCCAAAAATAGGCAGAAGACCTAAATAGACATTTCTCCAGAGAAGATATACAGATTGCCAACAAACACATGAAAGGATTCTCAACATCACTAATCCTTAGAGAAATGCAAATCAAAACTACAATGAGGTATCACCTCACACCAGTCAGAATGGCCATCATCAAAAAATCTACAAACAATAAATGCTGGAGAGGATGTGGAGAAAAGGGAACACTCTTGCACTGTTGGTGGGAATGTAAATTGATACAGGCACTATGGAGAACAGTATGGAGGTTCCTTAAAAAACTAAAAATAGAAGTACCATACAACCCAGCAATCATACTACTGGGCATATACCCTGAGAAATCCATAATTCAAATACAGTCATGTACCTCTATGTTCATTGCAGCTCTATTTACAATAGCCAGGACATGGAAGCAACCTTAGTGTCCATCAACAAATGAATGAATAAAGAAGATGTGGCACATATATACAATGGAATATTACTCAGCCATTAAAAAGTAACAAAATTGAATTATTTGTAGTGAGGTGGATGGACCTAGAGACTGTCATACAGAGTGAAGTAAGTCAGAAAGAGAAAAATAAATACCATATGCTAACATATATATATGGAATAAAAAAATTTTTTTTTCTGAACAACCTAGGGGCAGGAAAGGAATAAAGACTCAGGCATAGGGAATGGACTTGAGGACATGGTGGGTGGGAGGATAAGCTGGGACGAAGTGAGAGAGTGACATGGATATATATATACTACCAAATGTAAAATAGCTAGTGGGAAGCAGCCACATAGCACAGGGATATCAGCTCAGTGCTCTGTGTCCACCTAGATGTGGGATAGGGAGGGTGGGAGGGAGACCCAAGAGGGAGGAGATATGGGAATGTATGTATAGCTGCTTCACTGTGTTATACCACAGAAACTAACACACCATTGTAAAGCAATTATACTCCAATAAAGATGTTAAAAAAAATTTTTTTAAGATGTGGACATATATACAATGGAATACTACTCAGCCATAAAAAAGAATGAATCCCATTTTCAGCCCCATGGATGGGTTTAGAGATTATCATACTAAGTGCAATATGTCAGAAAGAGAAAAGCAAATGCTGTATGATGTCACTTATATGTGGAATCTAAAATATGTTACAAATGAACCTATCTATGAAACAGAAACAGACTCACAGACATAGAGAGCAGACTTGTGGTTGCCAAAAGGGAGGTTGGTGGCAGAGGGATGGATTGGGAGTTTCGAGTTAGCAGATGCAAAATGTTATATATAGAATGGATAAACTACAAGGTCCTACTTTATAACACAGGAAACTATATTCAATGTCTTGTCATAAACCATAATGGAAAAGAATATAAAAAAGAATGAATATATATTTGTATAACCAAATCACTTTGCTGTACAGCAGAAATTAATATAACATTGTAAATCAACTATACAACAATTAAAATTTTTAAATAAAAATTTAAAAACTTTTCAAAATGTGGTTTTGTTAGCTGAATACATTGCCACCGCTGCAAAGTCTGGTTTGTGTTAGTAAGGAAGAAGAGAGAACTGTTATAGAATAGACAACTATCAGACCCTATCCGAGGGAAAGTGTAAAACTCAGTGAGTTTTTATTCATTTATCTTTAAATTGTCTTTAATTTTATTATGAAAACGTGATTAATCTTGTTTTTAATTTACGTAAAATTGATTCTATGCATATATGACTAGTGATTATAAAGTTTTGCATGAAAGCTACCAGTTTGAGAAGCACCTTTTTATAACCCAACACTTTGAGGCCATTCATGTTGTAAAATTTTAAAAAACGTTGATGACTATAGAGGATGCCCAGGTACTCTTGAGCAGCAGTCTGACAAGTAAGGGACCAGAAATTCATGAAGGCATGGCCCCTTCCTATCTACCAAAGTTCGTGCTAGAGAGGACACCTCCAAGAGTAGTCTTAGGCTCAGGAAATATGAATCTGATCCATTTGAAATGTTCTACAGAGACTCAGTTTCTCTTCTAACTCATTACATCTTATAAATTGGAAAACCAGGGCTTCCCTGGTGGCGCAGTGGTTGAGAGTCCGCCTGCCGATGCAGGGTACGCGGGTTCGTGCCCTGGTCCGGGAAGATCCCACATGCCGCGGAGCGGCTAGGCCCGTGAGCCATGGCCACTGAGCCTGCGCGTCCGGAGCCTGTGCTCCGCAACGGGAGAGGCCACAGCAGTGAGAGGTCCGCGTACCGCAAAAAAAAAAAAAAAAAAATTGGAAAACCAAACCTAATAATTACAGATTGTCAACAATTGCAAGTCTTTAGTAGTCTTACCTGGCTTTTCTGAAGTTTTAGGTTGAAAATAAAACCAGAAAGAACTCCTTTCACTGCTCTGCCAGATGCTAAATTTTCAAGAATGTGGAACAGAAACAACATTTTGGGATATTCCACGACTGGTAGACTGTTTCTGTTAGTACTTATTTGTTATTAAGACGCAGGGAAGGGAGCTGGGCCATGTCACCCCAAGAAGAAAGATGACAGAGCTGCTCACAGATGATGGCAGGACAAAGCACAAGATCAGCCACTCTCCTTGTCAAAAGTGCAAGGATCAGCAGCTCTGGTGAACACGCAGACTGAATTTGAAGGGGCAGTAGAGATTCATGTTTAAAAAGGACCTAGACTTTAAACTCACTGAATTGTTACCCGATAGAGACTATTTAAAACTTTAAAATTCTGTTTGAACTGGAAAAGACTAAGATATCATCACTTAGAAAGTTTATTTTTTCTTCTGCTTTTCAGTGAGAAGGGAACAGTTAAAGAAGATAGATCAGTTACAAAGAAATATACATAGTTTCTTTGCGTATCTGAGTAGTAATGTGAGTAAATTTGCAACCTCACTACATGTCATTCTCAAAAGTTGGATGGTGAAATAGGACAGCTTAAGTAATAGCAGCAAATTCATGTTCCTTTATTCATTCAGATAATATTTATTTTGGTCTTATCAAATTCTTTCATTGCATTAAAGTCTTGATATAATTTTCTTTTTGTGTTTGTTGAAACATTTGGATGGAGTTTTGAATATGATCAATACTATATTAACAATTTCTTTTTTAAATTAAGGAAGAAAGAGTTGTGTTGGAAAGAGTCAAACTCTTAGGCAAGCAAGCACTAGAACATCAAACCTAGGTGGTCCCAGCTCTTCGAAGTGATTAAATGAAAGACTGGGACTTATTACGCTTTTACCATGTGATGCTAGTTGAGTGTGTGTTCAAGCTCACTTTAAATGACAGAGCAAGTTAGTCTTCTAATAAAATTTGAATATCTTCAACTTTAGAAATCATGATACTTTGTAATATCACGTAATAATAGGTTGAGGCTTTTAAAATACTGACTGTACTGATGACATACTCTACTTGTCAAAGCTACTTGAAGTAATGAAAATGGATTTTGCTAGAATAATATAGACTCTTGATGAAACGTTTATTTTTTTTATTTGTGCTCCACTTTTACTTGTCAGCAGATTTTTCAATATGGAATAACAGTGCTTGTGTTACTGCCCATGTCAGTGAACAATGGATTGACAGGTTGGACATTTGTGACTATCTTTTGATCATATTCATATTTTTCACTATTGCTTTTAACTTTGAATTAAGGCAACGATATATGTTATTGTTGGCCAAATTAACCTTTGGATAAAGCAGTACTTGAGTTTGCATTCAGGTGCAACAGTTTTATTCACATAGTGATACACTTCCTTGTTATACATAGCTGCTGTTGCATCAGTACTGATCAAAACACCATTTTACCATTTGTATAGAGCTCACAAAACATTTAAAAAACAGCATAGATTTTCAGTGAAAAACAGAATAAAGATTCCTCAACCCTGGCTCTCCCATATATACACACTACTTATCAAGAGTGGGTCATAACCATCTGATTATAATCTGCACATTAATGGTTTCATCCAGTTGTAAATAAGGAAGTACAGATCTTCCTTGAATGATGATGGGGCTATGTCCTGATAAACCCATCATAGGTTAAAAATAAGTCGAAAATGCATTTAATACATCTAACTTACTGAACATCATAGCTTAGCCCTAGCCTACCTTAAACCTGCTCAGAAAACTTCCATTCGCTTAGAGATGGGATAAAGCCAATTTTATAATAAAGTGTTGAATATCTCATGTAATTCACTGAATACTGTACTGAAAGTGAAAAACAGAATGATTATTTGGGTACAGAATGGTTGTAAGTATATCAGTTGTTTACCATTGTGATTGTGTGGCTGACTTGCATAAAGTCAAAAAATTTAAGTCTAACCATTGTAAGTCGAGGCCCCTCTGTATGGGGAAATTTTGTGATTGGATTTCTTGGAATAGACACAGAATGAGGATAATTATGTCTCATATGAAAGCTCATTGTGAAGCACTCTATATATATCAGTCAGTCTTTCTCCCCAGTTACTGCAGTGATAATTTACTGGGCTCATGAACAAAGAACCATGGTGATATGATGGATATTATTTTTGTGCCCAATAAAACAGGCTTCCCCTCCCCAATGATTAGCTAACAATGACATTAGGTGGGTGCCCAGTTTACCAATATCAGGCCAATGTTAAATCTCCAATAAGATATTATTCCCTAGGTAGACTACCTGGCCAGTGGTGGCCAATTGATTGCATCGGGTCCTGTCTATCATAGAGTGTGCAGAAATTATTCCTCATTATAGAATAGACCTTTACTATAAATACAGACTTGACTTTTCTACAAACAGAATTTTTGCCAGCACCATCATCTGTGGACATGATGATAGCCCTATCCATTAATATGGTATTCCACTCAACATAGCTTCTGATCAAGGAATTTAGTTTCATAGCAAAATAAATAAATAAATCAGTGAGTTACTATCTATAGGACTGACCACTTTACCACGTATTCAAAACACAGAAGCAACTGGCTTAATAAAATTGGGAAAAAATTTATTGAAGAGCTCTTTATTTCAAAAAAAAAACAAAATTGATAAAGCTTTAACTAGATTTTTTAAAAAAGAGAATATTCAAATAAATAAAATGAGAAATGAAAGAGGAAATCTTGTAAGACACCACAGAAATAAAGGATCCTAAGAGACTACTATGAACCACAAATTGGATAACCTAGAAGAAATAAATTCCTAGAAACATACAAACAGCAAGACTGAATCATGAAGAAAAAATCTTTTGTTTTATAAATGAAGCAGAGTTGATTTAAAATATTGTGTTAGTTTCAGGTGTACAGCATAGTGATTCATTATTTTTGCAGATTATATTCCATTATAGGTTATTACAAGGCAATGGGTATAATTCCCTGTGCTTTACAGTATCCTTGTTGCTTATCTATTTTATATTTGGTAGTTTGTTAATCCCATACACCTAATTTGTCCCCCCTCCATTCCCTTTCCCCTTTTATAACCACAAGTTTGTTTTCTATATCTGTGAGTCTGTTCTGTTTTGTATACACATTCATTTGTATTATTTTTTAGATTCCATATAAGAATGTAAGAATGATGTCATGTAGTGTTTGTCTTTCTCTGACTTATTTCACTGAATATAATATCTTCATTTCACTGAATATAATATTATCTAGGTCCATTCACATTGATGCAGATGGCAATATTTTATTCTTTTCTATGACTGAGTAATATTCCCTTTCCTCAACATCCTCCCAACATTTGTTATTTATAGACTTTTTGATCATAGCTAGCGTGGACAGACCAATAATCAATAAGGAGAATGAATCAGGAAAAAAAAAAACAGAAAAACTTCCCAAGGAAAAAAAAATGTCCAGCACCAGATGGTTTCACTGATGAGTTATACCACACATTTAAAGAAAAATAATGCAATCTTTCTCAAACTATTCCAAAAAAATTGAAGAGAAGTGAGCACTCCCGAACTTGTCTTACAAAACCAGCATTACCATGATACTAAAGCCATATAAGGGCACTACAAGAAAAGAAAACTACAGATTAATATCCCTGATGAATATAAATGTAAAAATTGTCACCAATATATTAGCAATTTGAATTAAACAGAATATTAAAAGGATCACATACCATGATCAAATTGGATTTATCACTGGGATGCAAGGATGGTACAACATAAAAAAAATCAATAAATTTGATACACCACATTAAGAGAATGGAAGACAAAAATCAATCATGATAATCTCAATAGATGCAGAAAAAGCGTTTGAAAGAATTCAATATCCACTTATGATAAAAAAATTCTCAAAAAAGTTGGTATAGAAGTTATGTACTTCAATAAAATAAAAGTCATAGATGAGAAGGCCACAGTTAATATCATACTCAACAGTAAAAGGATGAAAGCTTCTCCTCTAAGATCAGAAACAAGACAGGAAAGTCCACTCTCACCACTCCTATTCAACATAGTACCCAAAGCAATCCTGTGAACAAAGAACAAAGCTGGAAGCATCACAGTCCTGATTTTTAACTATTTTACAAAACTATAGCAATAAAACAGTATGGTACAGGCAAAAAAATATACACAAAGACCAATGTAACAGAATCAAAAGCCCAGAAATAAACCCTCACATATAGGGTCAACTAATATTTGACAAGGGAGCCAAGAATACTCCATAGGGAAAAGATGGTCTCTTCAATAAATGGTGTTCAGGAAACTGGATAATCACACGCAAAAGAATAAAATTGGACCCCTATAGCCATACACAAAATTCAACTCAAAATGGATTAAAGGCTTAAATGTAAGATCCAAAGCTGTAAAACTACTAAAAGAAAACATAGAGTAAAAACTCTTTGACACTGGTGTTGGCAGCAATTTTTTGAATATGACAACAAAAGCACAAGCAACAAAAGCAAAATAAACAAATGGGACTCCGTCAAACTAAAAATCTTCTGACCAGCAAAAGAAACAATCAGCAAAATGAAAAGGCAACGTATAGAATGGGAGAAAATATTTGCATACCATCTGTCTGATGAGGAGTAATATTGAAAATATATAACAAAGAAGAAAATATATAACAAACTCAATTCAACAGGAAGGAAAAAATCCAATTAAAAATGGGAAGAGGACTTGGATAAACATTCTTCCATAGAAGATATACAAATGGCTAACAGGTACATGAAAAGATGCTTAATATTACTAATCATCAGGAAACTGCAAATCAAAACCATAATGAGATATCACCTCACACCTGTTAGAATGGCTATCAAAAAGACAAGTGTTAACAAGAGTTGGTAAAGATGTGGAGAAAAGGGAATCCTTGTGCACTGCTGATGGGAATGTAAATTGGTACAACCATTATGGAAAATAGTATGAGTTTCCTAGAAAAATTAAAAGTAGGACTAATATATAATATTATCCAACAATTCCACTTCTGGGTATAACTCCAAGGGAAATGAAACCACTGTCTTGAAGAGATATCTGTAACTCATGTTCATTGCAGCATTATTCACAATGGCTTAGATATGGAAACAACCTAAGTATCCATTAACAGACGAATGGATAAAGAAAATGTGGAATATTTATATATATATATATATATATATATAATTCAACCATAAAAAGAAGGAAATCCTGCCTTTTGTGACAACATGGACCATGAAGGCATTATGCTAAGTGAAATAAGTCTGACACAGAGAAATACTGTATGTTCCCACTTATATATGGAATCTAAAAAAAAAATTAACTCATTGAAATAGAGAGTAGAATGATGGTTACCAGGAGCTGAGAGTGGGGGAAATGGGGAGATGTTGATCAAATGGTACAAACTTCTAGCTATAAGGTGAATAAGTTCTGGGTATCTAATGTACAGCATGGTGATTATAATTAACAGTACTGTATTATATACTTTAAAGTTGTTAAGAAAGTAGATCTTAAATGTTATCACCACATGCAAAACAATGGTAATTATATGAGGGGATATAGGTGTTAACTTACATTTTCGTGGTATTCATTTCACAATATATTCATATATCAAAATCATCCTGTTGTACACCTTAAACTTACATATATGTCAATAATATCTCAATCAGGCTGGGAAAAAATGAGGGTAGTTAGTAACAGTATTTCACAGGAAGCAGAGAATATATGAGACAAGAATTAGATCCTAATGCTTATGTGTTTTCTTATACATTTGCTAAGAGGGATGCTAATGGACCAGATTGAGTACAATAGCACTTCTAGAGGAATCCTGTTTGTCCAGTGAGAAGGAAAATAAGAGCTCAAATAGGAAGAGAATATCTCTGTTGACACATATTATTCTTTTCTTTATGAAAGACCGCAAAGATTTAACTAAGCAGAAGATTCAACAAGGTGACAATTTTCCTTTTCCATCAGAATTCCAAGGGGCCTGATTTTTGAGAAAGGAAGGGATAAACATTCAGAGGGATAGATAGACAATGACTTGTGTGTGGTTTTCACAAGAGAGGGAGTCATAGAGTCATATTTTTGAAATGTATATGTGAGTATGGGGAATTGGTAGCAGGATAACAGCTTTCAGATGCGGAGCATGAGCTGGGACAGCTGGCTGGCAGTGGTGAGTGGACTGATATTTAACAACTGCGAAAAGAATTATTTGGGAAGTGGTAAACTTAAAGATAATTTTAAGAAGCTTTTTATGAAATTCACTGTAGAAGACCTTTACCTCTCTGAATTAGTCGGAATTCAATCACTAAAATGGAAACACAGTTTTTTGTTTAATCACAGATAATCTAATATAAGAAATTGGTTAATCAGTTGGAGGTTAACTTATTGGTGGTTAAGTATTGGTTAGTATTGGAGTACTGGCACTACAAAATGGAAACACAAAGCAATACAGAGATAGTAACTACAGGAAGCAGCTGCTAACCCCAGGTTTTCCTGTTCTACAAAGAGAGGTGGTTGGGATTATCAGAACATAAAAGTCTAAAGGAGGGGCCCCAGAAATCCAACCAGAGCTGAAACCCAGACCTCTGAGGGATGGATGCAGCTTGGGCTCACATCTTAGAATCAATGAGGTTGATTCCGAGAATGGCAGAAAAATCTGAAGGCTGGAACCAACTGTTTATAAAATCAGGGAGAAGAGCCATTGGTGGGGTGACACTGATAGGAATAGCAAGCAAATAGGAAGGAGCAAATTCTTTCTTCCCTCTCCTATTTTTTTAGCTTCCCCCTAGTGCCCAACTATTGGCCAAACTTAACAAGGAGCCAGATGGCAAAGGAGAAATGTAATTTGCAGAGTATCAGCTCTAGCATCACAAAGCCAACCAGAGAAAATGGGCTGGAGCTGAGAGAAAATTGCTTAATCACTAACCCTCTCCCATTAAAGGACCTGGGATAATGATAAATATTTTTTTTCAAAGCTTTCTGGATTCAGATTTGTAGTTCCAAGTTGTGTTAATGATCATCAGCTCTCAAGATGGCTTAGCTATTAAAGTTTTAAGCACAGGTTAACGCCTCTATACCCTGTAACATTTTTCAGGCCAAGACATTTTTAAAAATCCCTGAATACAGTATATTTAATATTACTATATGAATAAATGCCATTCAGTGGTGTTATATAATTGCTTACCTGGAAGACCATGAAATCAAACACAATGCAGGTTTCTCCTCCTAACAGTTAACCTTCTTCCTTCTCACAATGTTTGTGCTTCCCTGTAAACCAACTAGATAAAATGCAGGAGGACATGAATATGGGGGTTATAGTTGGTCCTCTTTCCCCTAAAGTGTCCTAGATTTCACATCCAAATGCTTAAGAAAGCTACACTTTGACCCAGAGAACTTTTTCTATATCAGGGTGCGATACAAGACATACCACTGGTTGACAGGAATATTTTAGTTAATGCCAAAATGACACTTCAACCTCACTTATCAGATGCTGATTGGAGCCTCACAATCCAGTCTCAGAAGGGCTATGTCGGAACCTGCATGTACCTTATTTGACTCTCCTCTACTGTCTGCTGCCTCTCCCTGGTGTGTTTTAGGGACCCTGGCTTACCTCGCTGCAGCCATTCCTTGGCCCTTTTTCATCCCTCAACTCTCATTTTAGCAATGCCGCCTTAACTTCCTTTCTTTAATTCTCTCAGCTTCTCAACTTGGGCCTCAACTGCTTCTTCGTACTCCCCATTCACCCCTATTTTCCCAAACAACTACCCTGCCTAAATTTTAGTCCCTAGGTTCCCATTTTCTTAGCCCACCCCCTATTCCCATATCAATCCACACAGCTTCAAATTCCTCTCAGTTCAGAGTTCCTTCTTCAGTATTTGTGATAATATCAATAGTATCTGCGAAACTACTGATACTGTGGCTTCAGCATCTCTCTATTGATTTCAGATTCACTGTCCTCCAATTTCCCTTCTTCTTTTTCTTTTTCTTTATTCAGTTTTCCCTTCTCAACATCTTCCAGATGTTGATTGGGTAGCTGAGGTCTAGCCGCTTCTTTCCTCCCCCTTGCTCTTACCATCCTCCTCTTTTCTTGTGTACTAGGTCTTGGAACCTGGACAGCCAGCCCCAGACCACTTCTCTGGCTTCTATTTTGACATCTCAAGCCTTAGTTCAGTTCTATCATCTGGAGCTGTGATCCTTCCTGCTTTCACACCTACATTTTGATATTTAACTAAATTTATTTAAGAATAAAAGTGATCCTCCTTAAAGAATATTGTTAAATAAACTAGAAGTGATGGTGTATACAAGGGTTTATGTTTGGGAAATATTCTCCTGAAGGTCTTCACATGATTAAAAGGATGAGTGCATGGGCTTC
Organism: Physeter macrocephalus; assembly: GCF_002837175.3. Classification (NCBI taxonomy): domain Eukaryota; kingdom Metazoa; phylum Chordata; class Mammalia; order Artiodactyla; family Physeteridae; genus Physeter; species Physeter macrocephalus. The sequence continues at coordinate 31,804,473 of NC_041228.1, read as the reverse complement.
TTGCTCCCCTAGACTTCTCTAATGAGAAACAAGCTGTTTTCAAGGTTCTAAGTAAGATTTCATTTGAGAAAGTAATCTGCCATGGAAAACATTATCTACAATGCAATTTGTCTGGACTTACTTCCTGGGCAAAAGGGAACCTGAAGTGCTAAGCCAGAGCTAGAGCCTTGAGGGTATGTAGCAGACATTGTGAGGAGACAAAAGAGTTTAGTGACAAGAGTTATTACAGAGACTGCACCTACCTAGGCCATCATAGTGGAGGCAATGATCCAAAATGGCAAAGAGAAACACATTCACAAGGCAAAAATGCTTGAACACCCAAGAATACAGATCATAACAGGAAGGCTAAGGATGGTGAGAAGGGGTGTTACCTGGAGAGATGCTGTGCAGCACTAAAGGGTAATCATTACAGGTACTTTTTTAGGTTGCTGCAGTTCCAACCTTCCTGCAGTTGGAAGAATTGTTAGAAGTGTGGAGATCATACATTTGATGGTACCCAAAATAGCAATTTTAGTAATTGCCAAAAGAAACAAAGCATTTAGGAAAATCCCACTGAATATACATAGCCCTTGTCACTCATTAATGATTTACTGAATGAAAAAGCTCTTTACTGTGTTAAAGTTCCAAGGTGCTTAGCAGAAGTGGAGAAAAATGGTGAGGTAAATGGTATAATGGTAATTTATAGTATTGTGATTCATGCAATATTGGGCATGAAGTGATTCTTCAGTAAGCTAAAAAATAACTGAAATGCTCAGTCATTTAATAATATTATAAAGGAAGTGCCATGGAATTCAACAGCTCTCAACTGAGCTCTTGTAAAATTTCACTTCCTTCTTCCTTTTCCTCTTTCACCTCATCCTCACCCAATATGAGAACTCTGGAATATTTTGACTTCTTCCCTCACTCTAAGTTCACCCCCGCATCAAGATTTTATTTCAGAGAATTTAATGCTTTCACCTTTAGGTTATTATCAAAAAATTCCTTTTCAGTATGGAGCTACCAACCCATGTTAACAATTCCCAGACCTTTAGAGTAATTATATATTTATAACTAAGTTTATTGACCACCATCTTTCTTCTCATCTTTTTCTATTATGAAGTTTTCATTCTGGTGTTTTATTGTTTATTTGTTTTGGTTAGTGTTCTTTCATCCTTATTTTCTCCGGAAAGCATACCTAACAATATATTTGGGTCTCTGAACTTTTACACATATCTTTCTTTCACTATCACAGGTAATATTTTGGTTGGGTTCAGTAATTTCTCTTAGTACTAGGAAATGTTATTCCAATATCTTCTAGCTTCAAATGTTGCAGAAGAGAAGCCTGATGCTTTTCATTTATAGATTACTTGTTATTTGCAGGATTTTTCTCTATTTCTTGGATTTTGAAATTATTTCCAGGATACGTATGTGTTTTTATTTTTCATATAATATGCCTAAAACACTGTAAGTAGTCCCTTTTTCCCTTGTCCTTTTACAATAATCTTCTTTTGAAGTTCCAAATCATTAATTTGGCAATCAACAGTGATCATTCTTTCCTTAAATTTACCCAATTTACGTTGGGAAATTAATAATTAATTTAAAAATTCATTTTTTAGTTAGACTTGACTTTACCTAAGTGCTTTATTATTTTTTCCATTCTTATGGGGACCAGTTTCTTTCTAGAAATTATTTCACTCTATGTGGACTCTAGGTCTGCTGACTGATATTTTTGCTCTGGCTATTGGGCCTCCTCAGAAGGGTTGTTATTCTTTGTTGGGCCCACTAGGCTCATGTCTGATTGCTAGAATATCCTCAGTGTCAGCCATTCCACAGTGTAGAAGTTGTTGCATTCTCTCCCCTTGTTTCCTGGGGATTTAAAGCCAGATGGCCCCTAAGCAACTGGAGCAAGCCTCCCAATATTTACCTTCACTGGTACCTTGTTCTCTTTTTAAGCTTTCGGAGGCCAAGGAGACCAGACATGCAGCCAGTGTCTGGTTTCCTCAGGGGTCACAAATTGTTACCAGCTATATTCTTTCCAGAATATGCTGCTTTATAATACTTGTCCATTGTATTAATTACCTATTGCTGCATTACAATGTCACCACAAACTTAGCATCTTAAAACAACACACATTCATTATCTCACAGTTTCTGTTGGGCAGGAATCCAGGCATGGTCCAAGTGGGTTCGTTGCAAGATTATAATCAAGGTTTCCACTAGTGCTGAGTTTTCATGTGGGTTCAACTAGGAAAGGGTCTGCTTTTAAGCCCACTTGTTTGTTGGCAGTACGCAGTTCCTTGTAGGCTGTCAAACCACGGGCCTCAGTTCCTTGCTGGCTTTTGTCTTAAAGTGTCCCTCATCTTCTTGCTGTGTGGCCCTCTCTATATGGCAGCTCACAACATGGCAGAGCAGGTTGCTTCACCAAAACTAGTGAGTAAGGGAGCCTCCTCTCAAGACAAGGATTACAATCTTATATAATGTGTTCAGGTATACATAATCAGGTACATCCTGCCATCTTTGCTATACTCTATATGGCTAGAAGCAAGTTACAGGTCTTGCCCACACTCAGGGGAAGGGAATCACACAAGGGCGTTAACACCATGTGATCATGGGAGCCACCCTAGAGTTTGTCCTCCACAGACATCATATCCTGAGAAAGAGAAAAGCCACTTATTTTCCTCTGTTTGGACTACCTTGGGTTATAAGACATTTTGGGCCTTGTGTCTCATAGTGCCTACCGCCATTTAAGGTAGGAGAGTTATAAAAGCACGGGGATGGCTGCAAAGAGCAAGAGAGCAGCATTCAGGCAGCCATCTTCCCAGAGTCCTAGTCCTGTCATCTTTCTCCATGAAATAACTATCCTCCATCCCTGCTGCTTCCACTTTATTTTTTTTTAGGAAAAAAAGAAAAAAAAAGCCATCTTTTATTGTACTAATAACACTCTAAAATTTTAAAATCAGGACACATTTTGAAAACCTGAATAAGTTTTTTTCATTTCGAATACTCTTTTTTTAAAATTGAAGTAAAGTCGATTTACAATGTTGTGTTAGTTTCGGATGTACAGGAAAGTGATTCAGCTATTTATACATGTACGTATATACATATCTATATTTACATGTACATATATATATTCTTTTTCAGATTCTTTTCCCTTTTAGTTTATTACAAAATATTGAGTATAGTTCCCTGTGCTATACAGTGGGTCCTTGTAGATTATCTGTTTTATGTACAGTCGTGCGTACATGTTAATTCCAACCTCCTCGTTTATCCCTCTCCCCACCTTTCACCTTTGGTAACCGTAGGTTTGTTTTCTATGTCTGTCGATCTATTTCTGTTTTGTATATAAGTTCATTTGTATCATGTTTTTAGATTTCGCATATAAGTGATATCATATGGTATTTGTCTTTCTCCATCTGGCTTACTTCATTTAGTGTGATACTCTCTAGGTCCATGCATGTTGCTGCAAATGCTGCCTCCACATTAGATCAGTCCACAATCAGATTTGGACTAGGTTACTAAAGCAACCTCCAAACTGACCTCCCTGCCTCTGGGCTTAAATTATTCCAGTAAATTCCCAACATTGCTCGAGCAATTTTTCTTAAATCTTTAATTTTTAAAAATTAATTTTGTCTCTTTCTCATTTAAATTCCTTAGATGGCTCCTCAGTACTTTTTTTTTTTTTTTTTTTTTTTTTTTTTGCGGTATGCGGGCCTCTCACCGCTGTGGCCTCTCCCGTTGCGGAGCACAGGCTCCAGACTCGCAGGCTCAGCGGCCATGGCTCACGGGCCCAGCCGCTCCGCGGCATGTGCGATCTTCCCGGACCAGGGCACGAATCCGTGTCCCCTGCATCGGCAGGCGGACTCTCAACCACTGCGCCACCAGGGAAGCCCGCTCCTCAGTACTTTTAAACCAATATCCAAATTCCTTAACACTGCTTACAAAGCCATGCATGAGTTTATCTTTTCAAAGTAGTCTTTCTCTGCTTTCCCAATCTATATGGTCCAGTCACAGTAAGTGTCCTTCCTTCATTTCCCTGACTTTATCAATATATCACATCATCACCTTCAGACCATTATATATGCTACTCTCTGTGCCTTAGATACTTTCCTTTTGCCAAGAAACTTTCATTGATCTTTCATGTCACATTAAGCACTAATGCTTTGAGGAAATCTTCCTGACCTAGCAAGTCCAATGTGGATTCATTCTTATGTACGTCTTTAGCCTCCCATACTTCCCTTATTGTCATATGGTTAACTCTGCATGTGATAGGAGTATTTTCTATGAGGAATTAACATTTTTATTAATATTTTTATTGATATAGTAGCCTCTCCTACTAGACTATAAGTTCTTTGAGAGAAGGATTCAGTTTTATTTCTCTATCAACTATTAGCTTGTATGCAAGCAACAAATACACTCAGGCTAACTTAACCAAAAAAAAAAAAAAAAACAAATTATCAAAAGGGCATGGATTAGCCCACAACATCAAAAGAAAATCTGAGGAACCATTTTTCAAAAAAGGTAGGTAGCATGGTAGTTACAGTGAGCTAGAAAGCAGGATAAACAAATGAGTGAGAACATACTATAAAGAAAAATCAGTGCTATTTTCTATCCTTGTATCACTCTGCTTAATATTCAAATTCTCATGATAGAGTCCTATTAAGCTAGTTTGGGCACATCTAAGGCTTATGGTGGGGAATGTGTAGTTTCCCAAACAAAATAGGAATGCTGCTATCAATAAAAAGAATGGGTGCAGAATAAACAAAAACAGCAGAGGTCTACTATAAAAGTATTCACCCACAGCAATAAATATTTGTGGAATGAATGGACATCTGAAGTAGACTAAACTTAGTGGAGTTTGCTACTATACCAGTTAGAATACTTGGAATTATTCAAGTTGCATTATTGAGGTATGACTGAAATGTAAAAAGTTGTACATATTTATTGTATACAACTCAATGAGTTTTGAATAAGTATACACCTGTGAAACCATCACCACCATCAAGACCATGGATATATTCATCACCTCCCAGAGTTTCTTCTTACCTCCTTTTTTATTAGTAGTGGTAATAGTACTAGTAGTAGTAGCAGTAGTAGTGTGTGTATGTGTGTTTAATACACTTAACGTAAGATTTGCCCTCTTAGAAAATTTTAAGTATATAATACTGAATTGGTAACTATAGACACTATGCTAAGTAGAAGATCTCCAGAACTTATTTATCTTCTATAACTGAAACTTTGTACCTTTTGACCATCACCTCCCCATTTCCCCCCATCCCTAGTGCATGGCAATCACCATTCTACTCTCTGCTTCTACGAGTTTGACTATTTTAGATTCACATATAAATGAGATCATACAGTATTTATCTTTCTTTATCTGGCTTACTTCACTTAGTATAATGTCTTCCAGGTCCATTCATGTTGTCACAAATGGCAACATTTCCTTCTTTTTTAAGGCTAAATAATATTCCATACCACATTTTCTAATTAATTCATCCACTAATGGACAGTTAGGTTGTTTCCGTATGTTGGTTATTGTGAATAATGCTGCAGTGAACATGGGACTGAAGCTACCTTTTTGAGATCTTGATTTCAATTTGTTTGGGTAAATACCCAGAAGTGGGATTGCTAGTTCTATTTTGAATTTTTTGGAGAACGTTGATGTTTTCCATAATGGCTTTGTCAATTTACATTCCTTCCAGCAATGTACCAGGGTTCCCTTTACTCCATATACTCACCAACATTTGTTATCTTTTTTTTTAAATAATAGCCATCCTAGTAGGTGTGAGGTAATAGCTCATTGTGGTTTTAATTTGCATTTCCCTGATGATTACTGATGTTGAGCACCTTTTCAGGTACCCATTGGCCATTTTTGTCTTCTTTGAGAAATTCCTATTCAGGTACTTTGCTCATTTTTTAAATTAGGTTATTTGTTTCTTGCTATTGAGTTGAAGGAGTTCCTTATAAATTTTGGATATTAACTCCTTATCAGATAGGTGGTTTGCAAATATTTTTTTCCCATTCTATAGGCTGCCTTTTCATTTTGTTGATTGTTTCTTTGGCTGTGTAGGAACATTTTAGTATGATGGAGTCCCATTTGTTTATTTTTTAATTTTGTTGCCTGTGCTTTTGGTGGCAGATCCAAAAAACAATTGCCAAGACCAGTGCCAAGGGTTTTTTCCTCTGTGTTTTCTTCTAGAAGTTTTATAGTTCCAGATTTTACATTTAACTTTTTAATCAATTTTTAGTTGAATTTTGTGTATGGTGTGATATAGGGGTCCAAATTTATTCTTTTGCATGTGGATATCCAATTTTCCCAACACTGTGGAGACTATCCATCCTTTCCCCATTTTGTATTCTTGGTGCCCTTGTTGAAAATTAGTTGATAGTATATGCATGGGTTTATTTCTTTGCTCTTGATTCTGTTCCATTGATCTGTGTATCTGTTTTTATGCCAGTACCATACTCTTTTGATTACTGATGCTTTGTAATATGTTTTGAAGTCAGGAAATGTGATGCCTCCTGGTTTTCTTCTTCTTGCTCAGGGTTGGCTAATAGATCTGGAAATTGAAAACAGGGTATCTTTATATAATTTATAAATTCTTAAATATGAGTCAAATTATTATCCAAAAGGTCCATGTTTGTTAGAGGCAATATATTATAGTGGTTAAGGAATTGAACTGGAGCTAGGCTTTGAGGTTTCAAATCTTGACTTTAGCACTTCATACTTATGTGACCTTGGGAAGTTAATGTCTTTAACTTTCAAAAGGAGATAATGATGGTACCTTCTTTCTAAGGTTGTTGTAAAGATTAAATGAGTTATTACATATGAGTGGCCTAGAACAGTCCTTGGCATATAGTAAGGGCTATACGAGTCTTATCTTTATACATCTTCATACTTAACTTTTACCCATTCGTACATCAATATACCTCTTATCTAAGGTAAAGAACCCCAGAGTTACTCAAATATACACACCTGAACAGTAACTGACTTCACTATTTGTCTTAAGATTCTTTACACAAAGACAACAAATCCAGGTAAGCAGCTCTGCTGAAAGAATTCTGCCTCAGTGAAATTTATTTCTGTTTATGCTACATATTGCAATATCAAAAATTATAAATAGATTATGTAGAAATAGTCAATTCCAATAAATAACCTCAGTAAAGGAAAAACTGTACTTTTAAATGAAATACTGTAATAGTAGGCTTATCACTTAAAAGAAAAATATTGACACCCACTACAGACAATTTTAAAAAGGCTTTTACTTCTTTGTCTAAATGCTCAGCAGACAATAATTACCTTTATGTGATAAGCTAAGGTTAGGATGCAGTAAAAACTACTACAAAAGATAATTGTTATGGAATTCTCATTCTCTTGGCAATAATCTGCAAAAGCTAAATAGCATTCTACTGGAAACTTTGCAAGCATAAGAAATTTTTGTTGACTATTTCTTGATTACTTAAGTGAGAATATGAATATTGTTTTTGTACTTCCTTATTCACATCAAATTCCAAAGACAGGAAGTTTTCTTCTGTGCATTAGACATTATTTTTGAAGATACGGTCATAACTGACATAGAAATGTTTACACTAATGCATATTTCTGAAACTTTTCTTGTGCTTGCAACAGAAACCTTGTCAAACAGAGTCTGACTTGGTACCCCTACATCTTTTCTAGAAAAAAGGAATGTGGCTCTGATTGAAGCTGGAGTGCAGAAAACAAGGGCCTTTGGTCCTCAGGTTCCCCTTTGTTCAAGTCCCTCCCACTCTCATCCTATTGGCATTTGAACAGTACTAGGCAGACAATTGTGTGCTCTGCTGAACAAAGGTCTTACTACAGAGAGCACTGGATTAAAACCACTGACCTAGATTAGAAGGGCCCTACCTGGAGGGTTGTACCACTGTATGAAAATGGGAAACCTTAAGACCTAATTTTCTTATCTGTGAGCTGAAAAGGGCTTACCACAAATAAGTTAAGAAATAGGAAATAAATGTTTTTAAATTGTAAGGTTTCCAAATAATGTTTGATTGTTTTCTTAAACTGCCAAACATTTAAGGCAATGGATCCGATTATTTAATACTAAGTTTATATTATGTATGGTAACTTTGTGAATTTTCTACACATGGCATCCGACTATAGGATCTGGAAATTTAGGTTATATTAATGTCAACAACATTTCACAGTGTTTTTAAGATCAGTTGATCTTCTGAAACCTTCAATATTTGTATAGTGTATTTCCTTGTGATTTTTTTCAATCATTTTTATACTTAAAAAAAATTAATAAACACAAACCTCAATTAAATAAAGTTGGGAGACCAAAAGGGGAGCTCTCATGCCATGTGACAATAGCAGAACCCAATAGGAAGAAGAAAGACTCCTCTTCTTTCTTGGCAAGGACTCAGCCAATGAAAAACTATGGACTCTTTGTTTACTATAGCCCTCCCAACGTCCTTTTCACCCTCTATAAAAGTGTTCTCCCTCCCTTGCTGTTTGGGGACTTGCATGTGGTTAGCCAGGTTTGCAAACCCCAAATTGCAATTTTCTACTGATCCTGAATAAACCCATCTTTGCTGGTGAAATATCTGGCAGTCCACATTTGTTTCAGGTCAACATTTTGGTGGCCCATATAGAGACCAGAGAAGACCCTTGAAGGCTCTGGGGCTAGTGAGCAAACAGGTGCAGGACCCACAGTTGAGCCTTTTGTCACTCACTGCTTTTCTCGCCAATGCTAGAGTTTGAAGGTCTTTCTCCTAGATCTAAGCTTATGGCCTCATTGTGTTTGAAGCTCTCCAGGCTTTATTCAGGATCTATTTTAAGGTTTTGCCTTTCTGGTTAAGCCCTTGCTCTGTACGTAAGTACTCATTTGGCACTTTGGTCTGATTCTGAAATCAAACTGTTTCAACCAGTGCTAGCTGGGAAGCCGTCAGCCCATTCCTTTGCGAACACGGAATGCTTCACTAAAACTGTGTAGGTTCAGCCATTGGCCCTTTTCTTTGGAATAAGGGCTGTTCTCTAGAAACTGGCTGAAAAAGCCCTCTGCCTGGCTTCTCCGGGACAAAGCTGCTTCCTTAGAACTGGCTGGTGTTAGCTTGCAAACTGTTTGAATTGAGCTGTTTGAGCTGTAAGCTGTTTAGCTGTTTGAAAATTATTCTTTTACACTAGAGAAAAACCTCTGAGAAATGGGATCCCAGTTATCTAAATATTTTGGGGTTGCCTCCCCTACAGGGACTCTGGCCAGTTTTATGTTAAAAACTACCATCTTCCTCATATGCATTTCTAACTAAATGGACTGACCAGACCAAAGGCAATTTAGAATATCAGTGGCCATTATGGAGAACTTTAGATATCCCCAAATTTAATTTTCTTAAAATCAATTAGACTGCAAAAAGCTCAAAAATTTCCAGAAATGAATGGAATGCTTATTTCAATTGGTGTTTTGAGGCTTCCCAACATTATCAGGAGTCTAAAATTGCCTCTCTACAAAATAAGATTTTAAGATTAACTGAGACAAACACCATGAACCCTCTAACCAGCCTTTCCAACGTCCTCCCAATTCTTCGTGATGGGACTCCAAGGAACTACAGGTGCTCTTCCCAATCCTATCTCTGACTCAGCTTGGAGAAACATTTCTCCAGATGAGGATGAATCTCTTCCAGTCCAAACTGACAATGGAGACATACTTTCAGTGCTCAACACCACTCTATTGAGCAGCGCCTGTGTCAGAGTAGTAAACCAGTTCAAATAGTGGAGTTCTTAATGACCCTCAAGAGGTTCCTGTCTCTGAACATATTCCCTTTTGTTTAAGCCCTTTGAGAGATACACGCTCTTTTCTACTTAGTTCCTCCACCTCTACCTATTTATAGGCCAAGACTTCTTAGAGAAGTATAATGTTAGAATTTCTTTCTCCCAAAAGGGTTTAATAATTCTAGTATTTGACGGTAGTTGTCAAAGTAACCAACCAGGTGAATTAAATAATATCTTTGACATCTTTTATTTGTCCCGTCTCTGATGGTACTAGAGAAAATTCTGGAAACACCAATCATTTGTCCCAATTTGAATCGGCTATCACCTTCCTTATGGGCAAAATCTTCAACTGGTATCGGCAAAATTCACGGTGGACCACCCATCAAGATCCACATAAAATCCCTCAGAATCTCTTCCCAGGATGAATGAATACCCTGGAGGTAAAGCAGCCCTTCAAGGCATAAAGCCCATAGGAGAAGATTACAAGGCTCAGGTTTCATTATCTTTTGTACCAGACCCTGTAGCATTCCCGTTTTATCAGTAAGAAAACCTAAGGGCTCAGTGGGGAGGTTTGTCCAGGACCTCCAAGCAATAAACAACATTGTTATCCCTCGACACTCTGTTGTTCTTAACCCTCATGTGGCACTAATATCCATTCCCACTGAAAGGAAATTCTTTACTGTATATCGATTTGTGCAGTGCATTCTTTAGTATTCCAGTTGATGAAGCTAGCCAATACATTTTTACCTTCACTTGGGAAGAAAAACAATTCACCTGGACAGTAATGCCTCAGAGAATCCTTCTTATTTCTCACAAATCCTGGAGGTTGATTTGAATGATGTAAAATTCCCTAGGGGTTCTACTTTGTTGTAATATGTGGATGATTTGCTTCTTTGTTCTCCTTCTCAAGCCTCCTTACTAAAGTTTTTAGCCTTAAGGGATTATAAGGTCACCAAAGAAACATTGCAGTTTGCCCAAACCCAGGTGTGATATTTTTATGGCATCTGACGTGAGAATAAGGACTACACCTAGATCAGATAGACTTCATGGTGTCCTAAGTTTCCCAAAATCCAAAACTAAGCACCAATTGTGAGGTTTTCTCAGACAAGTTGGTTATTGCCAAAATTGGATCCAAATTTCTCTCTCATGGCCAAACCTCTGTATGTTTTACTAAACAATAACAACCCTGACCCAATTTTATGGGAAGAACTGGACAACGTAGCTTTCAAAGTCTTAAAGGAGAGTTTGATGACCCCTCCTTCCCTTGGGCATCCCAATCATCAGATTCCCATTTTCCTTTTTGTATATGAAAAGGAAGAGAATGCCCTTGGGGTACACACCCCAAAACACAGGGACCAACAACAGCCCATGAGGTATTAGAGCCAGCAACTGGACCCTGTGGCACAGGGATACCTCTTGTCTTAGAGCCATTGTGTCCACTGTCCTTTGGTTAAGACCACCAAGAAAATCATTGTGGGAATCCCCTTTAGCTATTTTTGTACCTCATGCAGTAGAAACTTTCTTGAATTTTCATCACACGCAACATTCCTCAGCCAGCCGCCTCACTTCCTATGAAGTCCTTTTGTTAAATGCTTCTCACATAACTCTTTTATGTTATAATTATATTAACCCAGATACTCTTCTCCCTTCCATCAGCAATGAAGTCCTTCAGGATGGCTTATGCTGATGGATCACCTCCTCACTCATTGTGATGATCTACAGGAAGATCCTCTAGGTAACGTTGACTTCTCATGGTTCACTGGTCATTCTTATTTAATTGGTGACAATGGCAAATGTTTTGCTGGGTATGCTATTGCAACTCCTGTAGATTTTGGTGGAGCATCATCTTTACCTATGGTTACTTTAGCTCAACAGGAAGAATTATGTTCTCTTGCACTGATTTGTACTTTAGCCAAGGACAAAACATCCAGTATTTATACTGATAGTAGATATACTTTCAGAGGAGTAGCTCATGATTTTGGAAAGTTGTGGAAGCAACATAGCTTCCTTACTTCCAGAGGAATAAAAAAATGTAAATGGGGCTTCTCTGGTGGCGCAGTGGTTGAGAATCTGCCTGCCAATGCAGGGAACACGGGTTCAAGCCCTGGTCTACGAAGATCCCACATGCTGCGGGGCAACTGGGCCCGTGAGCCACAGCTACTGAGCTTGCGTGTCTGGAGCCTGTGCTCCGCAACAAGAGGCCGCAGCAGTGAGAGGCCCGCGCACCGCGATGAAGAGTGGGCCCCACTCGCTGCAACTAGAGAAAGTCCTCGCACAGCAGGACTGTCTGGGTGTGACAGCTCCCCCTTCCCGTCTCCCAGCTCTATTTAATTGAGGTTTCTGTTTATCAATATTTTATATTTCCCCAGCAGCAGACCCAACACAGCCAAAAATAAATAAATAAATAAAATTTAAATAAATAAATAAATAAGTCCTGAATCTAGTCCCTTCTTTCTTTTTTCTTTTTTTTTTTTTTTTTTTTTGTGGTATGCGGGCCTCCACAGCAGGACTGTCTGGGTGTGACAGCTCCCCCTTCCCGTCTCCCAGCTCTATTTAATTGAGGTTTCTGTTTATCAATATTTTATATTTCCCCAGCAGCAGACCCAACACAGCCAAAAATAAACAAATAAATAAAATTTAAATAAATAAATAAATAAGTCCTGAATCTAGTCCCTTCTTTCTTTTTTTTTTTTTTTTTTTTTTTTTTTTTGTGGTATGCGGGCCTCAAGTCCCTTCTTTACTAGCCTCTGCTCCAACAGCCTTTCTAGGAAAAAAAAAAAGAAAAAAAGTAAATGTCCCCATGTTTAGGAATTATTGGATGCAATACTTTTACCTCCCACTTTAGCTATTATTAAAATTCTGAGGCTTTTTTAACTTGACTGAAAGCTAAGGGAAATCACCTTGCTGATATTTCCACAAGAAATGCTGCCTTTACAGGGACCAAGAGCAGCCAAATCTCTGTCATGGTCCCAAGGGATATTTTCCCAAATGATCATTAGAAAAACTGGCTAGAGAAGCCCAACAATTGGCCTCAGAAAAGGAAAACAAGATTTGAAATTCAACAGTTGTTTGTTTGATAAAAAGAGAAAGCTCTGGTTTGGCCCAAATAACAACCCAGTCCTAACAGAGACTCTAAAATGCCCACTCCTCACCACTGTGCATGCATTAAACCATTGGTCTACTGACAAAATGATAGCATTCATGAATCAATATTGGTGGGGAAATATTAACAAGGCCACAAAAATTGTCTACCTCACCTGTTCCACTTGTCTGAAGTACAACCCAAGGAAGCCTGTTCATACTGCTCTCCAACATTTTAAACTGCCTAATGGACCATTTGAGATCTGACAAGTGGATTTCATACAATTTCCTCCATCTCATGGATATAAATATAGTTTAGTCATAGTCTGTATATTTTTACACTGTACTGAAGACTTCACTTGCAAACAGACTACTATCTCTTCTGTGGCTAAAGTTCATTTGGAAAAAATTATACCTACCTGAGAACTCTTATCAAACTTCATGGCTATCAAGGAACCCATTTTACTGTCTAGGTACTTGAACAAGTTAGTACTGTTTGGCTGGTTTTACAAAATTTTCACTGTGCTTACCGCTCTTAATCCTCTGGTTTAGTCAAATGCTCTATTAAGACTCAAGTGTCATTATTATTTTTCTTTTTTATGATTTTTTTAACATCTTAATTGGAGTATAATTGCTTTACAATAGTGTGTTAGTTTCTGCTGTATCACAAAGTGAATCAGCTATACATAAACATATATCCCCATATCTCCTCCCTCTTGCCTCTCCCTCCCACCCTCCCTATCCCACCCTTCTAGGTGGACACAAAGCACCAAGCTGATCTCCCTGTGCTATGTGCCTGCTTTCCACTAGCTTCTATTTTACATTTGGTAGTGTATATATGTCCATGCCACTCTCTCACTTCGTCCCAGCTTACCCTTCCCCCTCCCCATGTCCTCAAGTCCATTCTCTATGTCTGCGTCTTTATTCCTATCCTGCCCCTAGGTTCTTCAGAACCTTTTTTTTTTTCCTTTAGATTCCATATATATGTGTTAGCATATGGTATTTGTTTTTCTCTTTCTGACTTACTTCACTCTGTAGGATAGTCTCTAGGTCCATCCACCTCACCACAAGTAACTCAATTTCATTTCTTTTTATGGCTGAGTAATATTCCATTGTATATATGTGCCACATCTTCTTTATCAAGTGTCCTTATTAATGTTCAGTTGACAAAATTTGTAGAGGCCTTCCAACCAAATACCTTGGCCAAAATACTGGCATTGGTCCTTCTAAATCTTAAATCTATGCCTTTTGGAACTCATAAACTCTCACCACTTGAGATAGTCACTGAATTCCCAATGTACTTGGCTCCTCCTTCTTTTGACCCACACTGATACAATGAGAGATACTCTGATATTGCAAAGGCCTAACTGCTTTTATTAAAAATAACCATGTTTTGGTGGCAGTCCTTATACAGTGTTCTCTTGGGAGACAAAGACCATAAGCATCACACATTGCAACCTGAGATTTCATTTGTGGGAAAAGACACCTCCAGAAGAATGCTCTTCAACCTCACTGGAAAGACCCCTGTAAGGTACTGCTAACCAACACTTTGCTGCCAAATTCCAAGGAAAAGACACTTGGATTCATGTGACACTCCTAGAAAAGGTACTGTACCCTGACTGGAATTGCACATCATTTGGTGACCTGAAAGTAAAATTTCCCAGAATTGAAGCAGATGACGTCTGATGAGACAGCTCTCCGAAGACTTTTGGACCAGACCTATTGGAAGTTTGTGTCAAACATTTGATGGTGACAGAATGCTTCAGATGATCTCTAATGCCTATGATATTGATAATATATGGACATTACATAATAGTGCCTGAGAGTTTCCCCTCCTTGTTAGTTGTATGTAACCTCAATAGGTTAGCCAACATTTTTTCCTCCAACTTGAGACACTACACTCAGGAAAGGTCCTTCCTAGCATTGAGAGCCAGAAAGCCACTGAAACTAGAAAACTTGACTCTTGATCAGCAATACTTTCAGAGAAAGATCTTGATCAAAAGGGGGAAATATAAAACATTGATAAACAGAAACCTCAATTAAATAGAGCTGGGAGACAGGAAGGGGGAGCTGTCACACCCGGCAATAATAGCAGGAAGGAGAAAGACTCCTCTTCTTTCCTATCAAGGAGTCAGCCAATGAAAAGCCATGGAATCTTTGTTTACTATAGCCCTCCCAACTTCCTTTTCCCCTATATAAAAACATTTTCCTTCCCTTGCCATGAGGGGACTTGCACATGGCTCACCATGGTTGCAGAGCCCAGACTGAAATTCTCTTCTGACCCTAAACAAACTCAGCTTTGCTGGAGAAATATCTGGCAGTCTGTTTGTTTTAGATCAACAATACCTAGGATATCCTCCCATATTTAAGATCAGTTAGACATTAAGCTATATTTTCCTCCAGGTTATTAAAATTATTGTTTATCTATTACATTGAATTCTTTGTAATTCTATTACATCCCATTTCCATTGAATTGCGAAGCTACCTTTATCATTTAAAGTTCCCATATATCTTTATCCCATTTCTTTTAGTATTTCATCTAATTTTTCATATTGTAAAGTAACAAGGTGTTTGTGGACATTTTGAAAAAAATTACAGAAAAGCATAAAAAAGAAAATTAAAATTTCTTGCACATATTAAAATTTTGGAGAAGTTTCTTCCAGTCATATGTATGTTTTTACAAAAGATGCTATAATTTTCATGAAAGAATAGCCCAAAAGATAAACTGAAGTAAGCAAAGATGGTTGCTGAACTGGCTTATAAGAAGGCCAAGTGCTCTGTAGGACAAAGCACAGATGTAAATTTAGGTGCAAGAATCTAGAGATAGAAGCTGGTGAAGTATATAAGAGCAGAGAAGGAAACTTGTAAATCTGTGAGTATGAGAGAACAGGGAAAAGAAACCAAACCAAAAACTCCCATGGCAGTGTGCTCTAAAAGTGCTAGGAAAACCAAAATGTCTAGTAAAATGTTTTAAAACTGTTTGCTGAGCTATGTCTCCTATAAGGTCTTCAGTAAAATTCACATTACTCACTAAGGATTTTGTTTAACAGGATTCTTTAGGGAGTGGTCTTCAAATTATTGCTTCATATACTCTAAAATAAATTTTGAAAGAACTTGAGAACATTTTTAGGTTCACATCAGACATTTTTCATCATGTGTAAATAGTCTCAAAACATACAACTTCTGACAAATATCAAGTATTGACATTTTAAAATAGAAATACTACCTCATTCACCTACAGCAGCTAATAGAATGGAAATATAAAAGCGGTTTGATACCTACAATCATCTACTAAAAAAAAATCATGAAGATTTTCTTTAACAGTGAAGGCAATGGTAGGAAAAGGATCCAAAATATATCTCAGCACATTTTCAGACAGACCTACATTATGAGAGAATACACATTCAGGGCAGTGAAGGTTTGGAAGTGAGTTCACTTAAGAATATCTATGTTCACTTAAGAATATCTATGTCCTGTTGGAGCAAGAGGCAAAGAGGAGAGCTAACACCTGAAATACAGGTATAAAGTCTGCATTTCTTCCTTCTTTCCGTTCTTTCCTTGTTTTTCCTGCAAAAGTGAGGACACACTGTGTATACAGTTTTGAATCTTAGAATTTCCACATGGCATCTTTTTAGGTTCAGTAATCTTCAAAGATATTTTAATTGTTTTGCATTATTCTGTCATGATTGTACACTGTTATTTATTTATTTATCAGTTTTGAAATATTAATTTAGGAGTCATGCAGGAATTTGGGCAGAGTTTATATTCAGATTTTGAAGTATATAATTTCCAGGTCTTGTATGGCTCTGAACTAATCTACCGCTTCAAGCTATTAAGGTTGTGGTTTCTCACCATCTGACCTGGGGTAATTGTGGAGCTTCCCCAGACCAGAAAGCCACAAAGTTGGAGTTCTTGCCCATTGTAGTGGTACTCTTTCTAGAATAAATATTTCTCAAGTTTCTGCCCACTGTTGGATGTTTTCTGGTGCCTTCAAATGATTGTTTTTTAGTATTTTTTGCTCATGTTTTATAAGTGTTTATCTGTGGAAGAATCTCTTGACTTTTTCCTGACACTATTACAAAAATCCTGCCCAAGTCAATATTATTAGATTATTAAAAATCTTTGCTAATTTGATAAAGCAAAACTTACTACTTTTTAAATATTATAGTTCAGATTTTTAGTGTCATTGAGCATTTTATGTGTATTTATTGGTTACTTATATTTTACCATTTGTAAATTACCTGC
The DNA here is from genome assembly GCF_002837175.3 of Physeter macrocephalus. NCBI lineage: Eukaryota > Metazoa > Chordata > Mammalia > Artiodactyla > Physeteridae > Physeter > Physeter macrocephalus. Next base: position 31,787,427 of record NC_041228.1, on the reverse strand, counting down.
TCGTTTCCTTTGCCTATTTTAAAATTATGGAGTCTTACTTTTTTCTTATTGATTAAAGAGAGTTCTTATTATTCAAATATTATCACTCTGCCAAAATTTTTAAAAATATACTTCCCTGTTTGTAATTTACCTTTACGTTTTGTTTATGATATGATTAACACATAAATTGGCTTTTAAAGGAGTAACATCTCCGCAAATTTGAATCTTTCTATCTAGAGGCCCAGCTTATCTTTCCATTTATATGAATTGGTATATATCTATCCTGGTAACAGAGTGAATTTTAATATTGGTCTCATTTATTACATTTTAAAATATTTTCCTTTATTGATATTGCTAGGTATTTTCATTACGTAGTTTTTTATTACAACTTCTGATTATTGTCATTTTACAGAAAATCTATACCCGCCTCACCAATTTTTAATCATTTTACTAAAGTTATATTATTACCTCACTTAATTCTCAAAACAATACTATTTGTAAGTATTATTATATCTGCATTTTTATATGAAATATTTCAGCTATATATGGGTTTTTAAATGTATGGATTATAATATAATGAATAACCATGTACTTACCATCTACTTAAGAAATAGAACATTAAACTGTGAATCTGCTTCCTGATACCATTTGCCTCACTGCCCACAGTTAACTACTCATTTAAATTTAGTATATATTATTCTCATGCAAGTTTATGTAGATTTATGACATGGGCCATAAAGATATACAATGTTGCTTTTTCATCTTTAAATGCATATATAAATAGTACCATGCCATGTATATCCATCAATCTTTTAAATTTAATATTGTGTTTGCACATTTTTCCATGGTGAAACATGTATCTCTATTTTATTCATTTGAGCTTCTTTATAATATTCCTTTGTATAAATATATTGCATTTTACTTACAGTCTCATGTTTATGAGCTTTTTGGTTACTATAAATCTATACTATTGCAAATATTTATGTACATTTTTGTGTCTCTGTGCATAAGTGCTGGGATTTTTCTACAACTTTACAAAAATTACTATTCAATAGTGACTAATTTACACTCCCACTAACAATGTGTTATAGTTTCCATTTCTCTACATGTTTGCCAATCCTTGGTACTCTCAGAATTTAACTTTTGCCAATCTGATGAGTGTGAATGGATATCACACCTTTAAAATTTGTGTCTTCCTGATTCTAGTGATATTGTACTTCTTTCCCAATGTACATTATATATTTTTTCATCTTTTAAAAAAATCTATTGTCATTGTACAGACATATATTGAGTATTAACTATGTTGCAAACACTTCTCACATCAGTGTTGAAAAAAATCCTTGTCCCAGGATAAAAAATATAATAACAAAGTGAATTAACAAGTTAGATGAGTTCTGTTCCAGTGTGGCTGAATAAGTTTCTAACCAACAGGCCTTCCCAAAGAAAACAACTGTAAACTCTGGACAATAATTGAACTAAATTACCTAAAGGCTCTGAAGAGAGAAGAAAAAGCATGTAGATTCTGAAGAAGATTCAAAACATAAAATATGGACTGACACAGGATGAGTTTCCTGTTTTTATATCCTTTATCTTGAGGGCAAACAGACAGGCTGCCAGTGACTCCACATGAGGTAGAAAAAACACTGATAGAAAATTTAGGTCATTCTAGCTTGATGAACTAAGAGACAGAGTTTGGGGCATCCACAGTTGCTGTAAAGTAGAGGGGAGAACTGGATGGGAAAGAGCTAGAGAGAGAAGGCTCAAATTTGTGGACAACTCTGCCCAAATCTCTGATCTCGGAATCATATAAGAGTAGGGCAGATTGCAAGCAGCCCAGAAAAAGGGAAAAAAATTACTGAATCAAGACTTGCTGAATCAGCAAGAGTTGGTGATTCTGTGTTCGCATTTAACTAAGTATATTGCCTACTAAAACAGAAATATAAACATTGTTCAGAGGAATATGACAAAATATAGAGCCTCCACAAAATATCATTCACAAATTACACGCTATAGTTTAAAGTCACTCAATATATGAAGAAAGTATTTTCTCAAAAGAAAATACAGCCAGTGGGGTTCAGCTCAGAAATTTTCCAGATGTTTGAATTAGCAGGCAATAACTTTAAAGCAACTACTGTAACTATGTTTAATAAGGTAAAGAAAAATAAGTTTGTAGAGAAAAACTAAGAAATTTTAATAGAGAAAAATTTTTAATCTATAGAAAAAGTCTAATAGGAATCCGAGACAAAATACCTAACATCTGAAGAAAATATGAACTTGATGGTTGTAACTGCATAACGAAGATGAACAGAAGAACGAGTCTTTGAACTTGAAAATATCAATAGAAGTCAATGTAGTCTAATAAACAGAAAGAAAAAGGATTGGAAAAAAACTGAACAGAGCATCTGTGAAACAATGTCAGAAGTTCAAATATACATACAATTGGAGTCTAAAAGTGTAGGGAGAAAAAGAATAGAGCAGATGAAATATTTGAATAAATAATGACTAAAAACTTCCCCAGTTTTGTGAAAGCCAGACATTTATAGTCTAGGAAGCTCAGTTAACCCAAAGCAGTATCAAAATAAAAAAATTCTGAAAGCCAACAACAGAGAGAAAATCTTGAAAGCAACAAGAAAACTATGACACATTACATAGAGGGAACAGCAATTTGAATGATCTCTGACTTCTCATTAGAAAATATGAAGATTGAAAGGCAATGTATTTAAATTTTTAAACACACAAAAAATGATCAATCTAGAATTTTATATCCAATGGAGAAAATTTTTCCCAGAATGAAAAAGAAATAAAAACATTTTCAAATAAAAGAAAACTACAAAAGTTTGTCACTAGCACATCTGCATTACAAGAAATGGTAAAGGAAGTTCAGTAAGAACAACTTATTTTCCATTTAGTTTCTTTAAAGTTGATAAGACTGATTAAAGCAAAAGTTATAGCATTTTCTTGTGGGGATTATAATGTATGTTGATGTAATATATGTGATAATTGTAACTAAAGGATTTAGGTGGTTTATAGACCTATATGATTTCAGTATGTATTCCTATATATATTTTATGTGAAGTAACACAATATAAGTTCTAAGTAGACTGTGAAGAGGTAAGAATGTATATTTTAATCCCTAGAGTAAACACTTGAAATATGCAAAGAGGCATAATTAAAATCTAATAGATCAATGAAAATAAAATTCTTAAAGATATTTCAATAATCCGGAGAAGTCAGAAATCAGTAAGAAGAGAACAAAAAACAGAGGAGAAAAAAGGGAAAATAAATAATAATAAAATGGTAGACCCAAATCCAACCACATCAATAATTGCATTAAATTTTAATGGCATAAACTTTCCACTAAAAAGCAGAACTTGTCAGCATGAAGGAAAAGTATGCTCCAATTATATCTTACCTATGAAAGACATACTTTAAATATAAAGACACAGAGATTGAAAACAGATGGAAAAAGGTATACCATACAAATAGGAAACACAAAAAGTCTGGAGTGGATAAATTATTAACAAATTATGTACTATGTTATAAGATAATAAGTACTATGAAAATTTGTAAAAGTAGAGCAAAGTATGGGGAACAGGAGTATGCAGAAGTTATAATTTCAAATGTGTTGGTCAAGGTAGACCTCATTGAAAATGTGACATTTAAACAACAGGACAAGCTCTGCATGATCAAGAAGTAAGAAGTAATCAAGCTCAGTCTCATAACCTAGTTAGAGTGCTAACACTACTGCTGCTGTTGATGGTAATGAGACAACTGACCTCCAGGTAGTTCCTCAGTTATTACATAATTAATTCTGTTCTTTGTATCATTCACTCTGACCCTTGTATTATTCACATGCCATTCCCTGAATGTTCCAAAAAGCAAAGAGAAGAAACTGGGTCCATTATCTCAAGTTGTGGGCAAGAGGGACCTGGAATTATTCCCCTACCAAAGACTATAATCAATGATGAAGAGGTAATTCATCCAAAAGAAAGTCAATTTAGATGGGATAAATGGAATGTATGCTGTTATGTTAAAAAAAAAAAAAGGTCAAAAGTTACTAGAGATTTTCTTTAAGTTTGAATTCAATTTGAGTAAAAATTTTTGAACATTTACTATATGACATGCATCTTGCTAGGGCAGTGGATAACACTATGAATAAGAAAAGAACTTTCCTCAAGCACAATCATTCAAACAAGTAACTTTGATGTTTTGTGATAGATGTTATTATGAAAGTTTGTTTAAAGTGAATGAAGACAAAAATGGAATACCTGGGAAGGCAAAAGAAAACTAGAAATTAGATAAGTCATGAAGGATGAACAGGTATATGTTAGGCAGACAAAGAAGGAAAAATGGATTGAAGGCAAATATTTGGAGGTGTGAAACGATATAGCATGTTCGGTGTATATTAAGAATCCCAAAATAGCTGTAACACAGGGTTTATAGTGCAAGAAAAGACTACACAGTTAGGATAAAGATACGTTAAAGAAGAATGTTAAAATATGAAGGAATTTGGTATTGTGGAGACATATAATGCTTTTAAGTAGGGAAGTGCCATGATCAAATCTGTGTTTAAATTATATCTCTGGAAACCGTCTAAAGGATGAGTGGGTAAAAGTGCAGATATTAAATAAAGAGAAAGCAGCACAGAGGCTTTTGTCATGGTCTAAACAAGAGGTGAGTCCCAAATTAATGGCTGAGGCTAGAATGTGTATTTGAGAATGTTTCTTAACTAGAGGTAACATGAAAATTATGAAAAAGGGAGGTACAAAAAGACTATCTATGAATCAGAATGTATGAATCTGAATTTCCCATTTTGAGCAATACGAGGGGCAGTTTTGCTTTTGAGTGAATTAAGAAAGGCAAAAAGGGGGCTTCCCTGGTGGCGCAGTGGTTAGAAGTCCACCTGCCAATGCAGGGGACCGGGTTCGAGCCCTGGTCGTGGAAGATCCCATGTGCCGCCTAGCAGCTGGGCCTGTGCGCCACAACTACTGAGGATGCACTCTGGAGCCCTCAAGCCACGACTAGTGAAGCCTGCGTGCGTGGGGCCCGTGCTCCGCAACAAGAGAGGCCACCACGGTGAGGGGCCCACGCACCACGGTGAGGGGTGGCCCCCGCTCGCTGTAACTGGAGAAAGCCCGTGCCCAGTAACGGAGACACAACTCAGCCAAAAGTAAATAAAAGAAAATAAATAAATTTATTTTTTTAAAAAAAGGCAAAAAGGAGAACAGATTTAGGTTGAGCAGGAGATAGGAATGATGAGCTTCCATTTTAGATATGCTGCATTTGAGATGAACGGAGGATAAAGAGAGAGAGAGAGAGACACATAATAGGTGATTGTTCTGGCATTCCAGAGAGAGTCCAGACAAGGGGATACAATTTTAGAGTCCTTTCCAAATGAGTATTATTTGAAAGCATGTAAGTAGATGAGAACATCTTGTAGGAGCATAAGAAGTAAGAAGGAAAGTCGACCAAGGACAAAATACTGGGGACACCAACACCTAATGGACATGAAGAAACAACAGCAAAATAAAGAAAATTGAATCAGTAAGAGGATAACCAGGAAAAATGCAATCTACATGCAAATATATTTTTAAATAAAGAAGGATGAAAAGAATAGAGACTCCAATATAGGAGCAAGTACAAATGAGGATTTAACAGGGGAATATTAAATTGACAGAAACAGGCAAAACTATACTATTCAAAATACATCGTCAGAACTACCACTTAGCCATTTGGAAAAAAAAAAAACTGGAATTCTATCTCATGTTTTATAAAAAAAATTAAGTCTAGATGGATCAAAGATTTAAATTTATAAAAATTGAAGAAATACAATTACTTAAATGTAAAATAGGTGTATGTTTTTATAATCTTGGAGTAGATAAGACCTTTCATACAAAAACACAAGGAAAAACCAAAACCACAAGAGTAGTTAAAAAAGAAAAAGGCAAATGAGAAAAATGGTAATGCATATGAAAAAGGCTTCCCTCTCATCATATACAAAGAGTTCATAAATCAGTTTTGAAAAATAAAGTCAAAGATTCCAAAAGAAAAATGACCAAATGATGTCTCTGGTCTAGAACCACTGGAGGGCAAGGATAGTAGTGAGAGTGAACTGTTTGTCAAATGCTAGACTTGTCACCAGCTCTAACTTTGGCATTATTTTTAACTTTTCTTTACCTTTCATGTGTTACAGAAAATGCCATGGGAGAGTAAGCCAAGAGAGTAAGGAACAACAAACCAGGGGCCATGAAAGAGGAGTAAGAGTTAATGGTTTTCTTCAGCAGTATTGTCTTTTAAATTATGTATCCAAATCTCCATTTCAAAATCTGGGAAGAAGGAAGGACAATCATTGAGGCTGATCCCTATTTCTGGAAATGTAGAGAACTCACGGAAACTGGAACGATTGATGCTCAGAGACACATCAAATGGATCTAGGTGTGCAATATAAAACTCTTCTGTTGAGACTTCACTGGTGGTCCAGTGGTTAAGACTTTGCCTTCCAATACAGGGGGTGCAGGTTCAATCCCTGGTCAGGGAGTTAAGATCCCACATGCCTAGCAGCCAAAAAAACCAAAATATAAAACAGAAGCAATTTTGTAACAAATTCAATAGACTTAAAAAAAAATGGTCCACACCAAAATAAAATTTTAAAAAACAAACAAAAACAACTCTTCTGTTTACACCATAAAATATCTTTTAAAATCTACTAGTGCTTTTTATAGAAATTATAGCATTCTTTCTGTCTGTTCCTTGAAGAAAGGTTAGTATTGGTGAGCAGAGAAACTGCACACTAAAACAGTTATTTTCCAAGGTAATTTGGGAGATGATGCTCTTGTTGGATTTTCAAATTAGGGTGAAAAGCCTAGATATATTTTGGATTAAACTGCCATAGTCTCCCTTCATGACTGTAAACTGTTGAATAGAAATTGGCCTGACATGGGCTGCAATGTCCCAAAGAGATCTGTTTCAGGTAGGATAGACTTTTGCTATGCTAGAGTAACAAACAGACTTTGAAATCTCTGTTTATTTTTTCATTCAGGTAACAGTCCAATGCAAGTCAGGCAGCTCTCCTGAGCAGCTCCCCTCCAAGTGGTGAGTCAGGAACCATGGATGCTCCTGTATTTAGGTACAGCTGAAAAAAAGGTACAAGGTTAATACTGAAGGGGAATACAGGAATAGAGAATTGTTTGTATTGTTCAGTATTGTTTTAAGGTCTGGGTCTAAAAGTGTTTAACATTATTTCTGCTTACACTCACTCCATTGACCTAAACTAAGTCACATGGCCCCCAACATAATTTCAAGGGAAAATAACCTGTGCAGTTGCCTTATGTGCCCAGGAAAACAGTGTGTTGAATATATAACACAGTCAGCCACAGTCCAGATGCTGGTCAACAAAATCTATCTTGTTCTTCCTTTCATAAATCAAGCAAACTCACATCTGCTTCCTACCCAAGGGAGATAGTCCAATTCTCCTTCATTCACTGCGTCCATCTCAGGATCCAGGATCTCTGTCCTCTCCACCAGGCCTATTTGTGGCTCCTCATGGTCAGGTGACACATGAACCAAAAAGACAAGTTATATGCTCTCTCACCTCAACTCCAAACCCAGGGTATCTTCAATAAGTATTCTGAATTGGGAAGGGGAAGAGTAGAAGATGCAGTCAGTGTTCTTTAGTAGTTCTGAAATACCACTGCACAGATATTGTGGAAGTCTCACACCCGAGGTGGGGAAAGGGTAGCGAGGAAGAGATTGCTGGACTAGGCCTTGATTCAACTCCCTGGGAAGAATTATCTTATCATTTCTTCTCTGTGGCCTCTGGTTATGACCCCTTGGAGCCCCTTCCTTGTCATTATTCTCCTAGGCACATCTGAAAAGAGTTTGGGGAGCATGCCATCCTTGGAGGAGGCATTCCACAGCCGCTTTCTGTATGTGGGAGTACAAAACTTGATGCCAGTATTTGAATTTAAAAGTACTTTTCTCAAGAGTGCACTTTTGGTTTCCTTGACAATACAGTTCCCTCAGAAACTTTGTAGATTTCTGATCTATTTGCTTTAGCCAGTTTAGTGTTAGTCAGTAATCATACCCAAAGTTATTTCCTAAAAATTATATTCAAATCTATTTTACATGGCTACTTCCTCTACCCTCATGCCTTTTTCCCACTCAACTTAATGGTGGTTGTCATTGGATTCTTTGAACAACTGGGGTCAAGCCAAATCCTACTCTGATCTTTGCCCTGAAACACATTATTCAACTGGAATTTTTTTTTTTTTTACTATGTCTTGTCACTCAAAGTCTTTTTAGTTCTATCTCTATAAGCAGTTAGGTTTTCCAACCCCAAAAGACCTAGAATTTATGAACTCTTTCATTTCTGCTTGCAAGCTGGCTTATTCTATCCTGAGCTCATTTCTTCTTTGTAATACTGATACTTTGTGAACTGCAGCTAATAATAGATAACATACACTAGGGCTATGAAGCATTTCAACATCTAAATAGAAATCATTACTGGTATATAATCTTCCTTCTAAGTTAGAGTAGGCAATGGTTTTTAGCAAAGATTTGCCATATTCCCAGACATAAGTATAAGTTTCCCCATCACCTGCCATCTACCCTAAGGCTTTATATTTTCATATTTTGTTGGAGCAGCACCCCACTTCAAGGTGACAACTTCTATATTAGTGTAAGTAATATAAGCTCCTTTAATTCCATCCCCAAACCCTCAGTGACTTAATAAAACACTTAATAATTAATGCTTAATAAAGTAATAAAATTACTCTTTCAACATGAAAAAAATCTTTTTTTCACTTCCCATTCATCTCATGTGGTCAGAAATGATCAAAACAGAGCTTGAGCTATGGTAAGTTCTCAAAAAACTAGCTATTACTATTATTATTGTTATTATAATACTAGTAGCCATAGAGTTACAAAAACCTAACAGAGGCAATTTTGTCAACAATAAACACAGCTGCAGGCAATATTTTGAATACAGTATTAGATGAGAGATATAGTTTTTCATTTTCTACAGCTGCCACAATGAAGTACCATAAACTGGGTGGCTTAAACAATGAAAATTTGTCTCACAGTTCTGACGGCTAGACATCCAAGGTCAAAGTGTCAGCAGGGTTGGTTCCTTCTGACGGCTGTGAGGAAGAATCTGTTCCATGTCTCTCTGCTAGTTTCTGGTGTTTTGCTGGAAATCCTTGGCATTATTTGATTTGTATAAGCATCACCACAGTCTCTGCCTTCATCTTCACGTGGTGCTTTCCCTGTGTGTGTATCGATCTCCAAATTTCCCCTTTTTAAAGGGATACCAGTCATATTGGATTAGTGCCAATCCTAATGACCTCATTTTAACTTGATTACCTCTGTAAAGATTCTATCTCCAAATAAGGTCACATTCTGAAGTATTGGAGGTTAGGATTTCAACATACAAGTTTGAAGGAGGCACAATTCAACTCATAACACATAATTACCCATTAAAAAGTAATATTTCCACTGAAGTATTTCTTACTTAAGTTACATATTTACATAGTGGCTAATAATTCTCACCAGTCTCTTCACAAATGAGATCTAGATATTTGTATTAGAAATCCAATGTGCATTCTTTACTCTTTACTGGGCATAATTATGCTTAAGTTAATGTATAGCAAACTGTTGTATGGCAGTGATCTCAAGAAATCTTTCTGTTGCTTCCTATTTCCCAGAGTTCAAGATACCCTCTGTCTTCTGCGTATCATAATAAATGATTAACTATGACAGAACAAGGAAAATCAGGTGGGCAGAATACATCTTTTAAAAGGTTGACTTAAAGAAGGCTTCTTCCCATGTTATAGCTGTGTAAAAACTATGGCATCATCTAAAGTCTTCTACTGCAAAATTGTTTCACATTGTTTTAAAATAAACCTTAGTAGGCTTAAATAAATATGAAAAGAATAAGACTGAGAAAAAAATCACTGAGGCATTCATTTAATTAAAATCAATATCTTCATTATTTTCTGTGTTTATTGATATTTTATATTGTTAGTTACTTGAATAAGGTGAACCTTCCGTATCATTTACAATGTGCTGAACCATAAACTGGTAGCTGTACTAAAGAAAAATTAATGCATGTTTTAGGTCACAGAGACTGCCAAATAAACTGTTATTGCAATCAGATTGTTTTATTGAAACTATACAAATACTCACATACAGAAATAATAGTTGTCGGTAAAAGGTTGAAAGATGTGGGTTTGTTTGTTTTGTTTTTTTTGCTCTAATCTACACACTTGCTTTTGTTTACTCTTGCTAAAGTGTCATCATGAAGGAAAGCAGGGCTGGCCTGGGGCCAAATATGTGAGTAATCAAAATTTAACACAGGCTCCCTTTTGCTCAGATCTTTGTTCTTCTCATCTTAAGATCATCTCTCTTCCCCAGAACACAGTTATTAAATATTTGTCATCTTGTTTCTAGCTGCAACTTATCTTTCTGTCTCCAGCCTTTAGAAGACAGGGCAGCACATTACAGATGCTGAGGAAGTATATTTGATTGAATACATAAATGAGTGAATGAATCAATGAATGAATTGTAGGCCCAAATCCTAGTTTGTAGCCCAACCAGTACTATATTTTTAATGTTGAAGATCCAAAATTAATTTCCCTTTCCTTATTTTTTACTCCTTTTAGTGTTTCCAGTTTATCTAGTTATAAAAATATAAAATTATGATTGCAATAATTAACATTAGAATATAAATGATATGCCCTCACAAAGTTATCTGCTTTAAATTTAAATGAAACTCTATTTTTGTAGCATTTCAGTCATTGTGGTAAGAAAAAACTAGACTGTGACCAGGTCTATATTTCAGCTAGTTTTCCAAGTAGCAAAGCTAGTCCTGAGAAAGATGGTTAAGTATGTACCAGATACACAATATAAATTTATTTACTGATTGATGAGAGAAGATGAGAATTCAAACACTGGGATGATATCTCAAATATGAATGTCTGGGTTTTGTTATATTTCATTGGAAGAAAGACTTTTACCTCATCATTACAAAATTTTAGGAAACTATTCAAATTTCCTGATAGTCTTGTCTAAGTAGTTCATGTAGATGAGGTTAAGTTTCGATCAAAGAAGATGATCAGTGAGAACTATTTCCCCATTTCAGACATCAATAGCAGACAATTTCCTGCCAGCCTGGGAAAATAGGGTAATAGGATGTTGTGTGACAATGTGACAGAGCAGATTTTTTTACAGGAAAATGGGGCTTAAAAGTTACATCAAAAACTCTTTTAGAATGTACATAGTTGGCAAATAAAAATCAGGCTGCGCCTAAGATGGGGGGAAAAAAAAGAATATACATAGTTGAAACACAAACTATTATTCATAATATCTATTTTAGTCTTTTGAAATTCAAATTTTATATTACCAAGGAAATATGTACATGAAATTATATAGTCATATGTACAAAACCCCCTAGTCTGAAGTCATGTACTAAGTTTCTTAGTGATCCTAAGTATTTCAAAACTTCTTCCTGCCAAATATTCTGCATCTATTTTATGAAAAGCCTGAGGTACTATATTCTCTATATCAAATTAAACTAGGTCTCTATTTCCCACAACTGCCAAAAACATGATAAAATTCATATTCTGTTTATTCAGACAACTGAATGGGGACTTCTCAATGAAACTAGTTCCGAAGATATGATTGTTTGAGTACTTCCTGTACGGGGTTCCTCAACATATTAAAGTAGAGATGAAAGGGTAAGAAGGAAAATACATTTATTTATTTATTTATTTTATAAATTTCTTTATTTATTTTTGGGCTGCGTTGGGTTTTCGTTGCTGAGCACGGGCTTTCTAGTTGCGGCGAGCGGGGGCTGCTCTTCGTTGTGGTGCGTGGGCTTCGCATTGCGGTGGCTTCTCTTGTTGCAGAGCACAGGTTCTAGGCGTGCAGGCTTCAGTAGTGGTGGCTCGCAGGCTCAGCAGTTGTGGCGCACGGGTTTAGTTGCTCTGTGGTATATGGGATCTTCCCAGACAAGGGATCGAGCCTGTGTCCCCTGCATTGGCAGGCTGATTCTTAACCACTGCTCCACCAGGGAAGTCCTGAAAATACATTTAAAATTTGACAAATTGTCAACATTATCAAGAACATTTTGAAGGTCTCTTTAGGTGTGTAAGCACTACATAAATCAAATATTTAGACAAGGTTCTTACAATTTAGAAATTCTCAGTCTAAGATATAGTTCTTAAAACAAACATTAAATTATAGATGCCTAGAATTTAAAACCTGAAAAAATTTTAATGATTACCAATGTGAACACTGAGGCTAAGTGATCAATAAAATTCTCCAAGTTGATGAGTCTAAACTAGAATCTTGGTTTTCTGACTATCGGTCCAGTCTGCTGTCTATTTTTTTAAGAATCCAGATTTCTTAACTGTCCACACTATTAAGAGAACTTGAATGATATAAGGAATACGCCATCAGCTTTCTAACTAAGGAGTGCAAGAACAGAATTCCAGCTTCTCCAGTTACTGTGTGAGCTTACGAATTACAGTTTTCCAATCTAAACCTCAGTTACTTGCTGGCAAAACTTTTATCTGTGTAGATGTATGTATGTAGGACCAGAAGAGTGACCAATCAACAGAATAACCACAGCTAGCCCTTACTGCCACTGCAGTCTACTCATCTCTATAGGAAATGGGAGCAGCACAGGCCTGGTCTCTTGTTGGTTCCATTCAGGTACAGTCTTATAGGAAGTCAGGGTACACACCGGTGGTTTACGTGCATAAACTGGGTAGCATTAGTAACAACCGTTTTGTTATTAGGGTTTTAAAGTGTTTTACAAGGCTGAAAGCCATTACTATAATGCAGCTCCTCAACATATATATTAAGCCAAGGAGAAGAAAGAAACTGAGAACAGATAGGGGTGAGAAATGCACATTTTGCTATCTTACATTTTTCCTGGTTGGTTTTCTTCCAAAGCCATAGCAACCCCCACAGAGAGGATTTTGTTTGTTTGTTTTGCCTACTGAGTGTAATATTAGAGTTACTGAATTATCTTCTGTAGCAGCCAAAATTCAAAAAGGGGAAAAAACTGTTTAGAAAAAAACAAGTGTGGAAGTATTTTAGCTAAATACACCTTTAATTTTAAAAGGTCTTAATTGTGTGTTGTCTTGTTGTTACTGATGTTGGTGTCTGAGTGCAAATGTGCATTGTAGGTCAGTATGAGAGATCTTTAACATTTATACATGTCTTTAAATCAGATTCCCAGTTTATAGAATTGCAGTCTATCGTTACATTGGGCCTACAGGTATATATTCTTTGAGTGATACAATATTTATTTATTTTAATTGTATTTAAGCATCATTAACAAGGTCATACATTTTCCATGTCTCCACAGTTCTCACCAATCCCTGTATCTTATATCTGGATACTTCATTTTTTACATTGCCCATGGCTCCTAAAAGCATTGAAGTTCACAGTCCCCAGGTTAGGTATTACTGTTGTTATTTCCCTTTCCTCTAGAGATGAAAATACGAGGATAGAAAAGGAGTACCTTAAAGGTAAGGAGGATGGGAAGAAGTTATTGAAATTATTTGTAGATAACTAAGCAATATCTAAAACGTGAAAAGAGGATGGAAATCTGTTGAAGTATAAAGCAGAATAAGAAAATAACTTCCCTAAAATCAAGATTTCAAAAGGCAAGAACATACCTCCCTGACTGGAAGGTCTTGTGGGTAGCAGTTAGGACTGCCTTTGGCCGTATGTAACAGAAACTCCAGTACAATGCTTAACAAAACAGGTGTTTTCTTCCTCATACAGTAAGAATTCCAGGATACTTCAGGGTTGATATACTGCTAAGGGAAGTCATCTGCATTGGCTCCTTCTCCTTTTTATCTACATTCCAAAGTGTGTGGATTTTGTTCTTATGATTGCAAGACGGCTCTTGTATATCCAAGCATCGTGTCCCATTCCAGATATGAACTAGGGGGTGGGGCAAGAAGAAAAGATACATTCTGGCTGTTGAGCAAAAACATTTTAGGTTCTTTCAAAGCCTCCTCCAGTAGTTTCCTGCTTGCATTTTATTGGTCTGAACTGCATTACACAGCCAAATCTAGCTGGAAGGTAATTTCAGAAAATTAGTACTTCTAACTGAACATCTTGAATAAGATTAGGGTACTGTTGCTAAAAATGAAGAGGAGAAAAGATTTGGAGTAATTTGGTAGTAGCTAACAATTAAATAGCACTTTCTACATGCCAAACACTTGACATAAAATACCTCATTTAATACAACTATCCTCTGCAGTAGATACCCTTATATTTCCATTTTAAATATAAGCAAACTAAAGCACAAAGCCATTTAATAACATGCAGATATTACCTAGCTATGAAGTGGAGTAGCTCTGTACTCTGTCTCTAGACCCCATGACAATACTATGTATATGACACCTAAAGAGGCACAAGGTTTAGAACGGTCAGGAACAAAGAGAGTGGAAGTAATGCTATTGGCTAAACTGAAAGTCTGACTATTAAACTACACCACAGGGGGACAATCCTATTCCCCATCCATATTTCCGACGCCTCAGTTCATGTGACTCAAGAATGAAAGATGGGGCTTCCCTGGTGACGTGGTTGAGAATCCGCCTGCCAATGCAGGGGACGCAGGTTCGTGCCCCGGTCCGGGAAGATCCCACATGCTGCGGAGCGGCTGGGCCCTTGAGCCATGGCCGCTGAGCCTGCGCGTCCGGAGCCTGTGCTCCACAACGGGAGAGGCCACAACAGTGAGAGGCCCGCATACTGCAAAAAAAAAAAAAAAAAAAAAAAGGAATGAAAGATGAAAGACTTTTCTACAACTTAGAATCAGTTAAGACACCTTCAGCTTTGAGTAACAAGAACACAATAGAAACTGTCTTAAACTATAAGATATCTTATTGGCTTTTATAACAGGGAATCTAAAAGCAAAGCAGATGTCCAAGCCTAGTAGGATCAGGCTTCAGCTTTATTTGAATGCTATTCTCCTCTGTGGCTTAGCTTTGTTTTAGACATAGCATTCCTCATTGTCAAAAATGAATGACAGAAGCAAGTGACGCAATATTCTTCCTTGTCTATCTCCAAAAGGAGAGAGAGAAACAGGCTCCCAATAATTCTCTCTTAAGAGCAATAAAGGACTCTCCCAAAAGCCTCCAGCAACTCTCCCTTTTTCTAGAATTGTGTCCCTTGCCCATTCCTAAAACAATCACTAACAAGGGGGATGAGATAGGAGGAGCAGTTATCTCAATGAAACCAGGCTTCTGTTAGGGATGTTGGAGGAAAGATTACTGCTGGGTTGAAATTCATAATGTTCAATAGTATATAAGTGTAAAATTCCAGAACAGCAAGTTAATGGGAAAATAATAAAAGCATCAACAAATAAGGAATAGATAACGTATGAAGTTTTCTGACTAGTGTCAGATTTCCAATCAATAATATGGAATGCTAGAAGACAATAGAGTGATGCTCTCTCAAATTTATCAGGGGAAAAACATGATTTTTAAACCTAGAATTGTATTCCCAGCTAAACTATCAACTGAGGATGAGAGCAAAAGAAATACATTTTCACATAAAGATTCAGGAATTTTATTTCATATGTACACATTATGAGTAGGTTATTTAAGGATATACCTCAGAAAACTGAGAGTGAAAAGAAGAGAAAAAGTATGGTATACAAATAACAGGTATCCCTGAAAGTGGGATGCAGGTGCAACTGGAAATACAAGGATTGGTGCAAAGTCTGTGTAAGAATCAATGATACCTCTAAATTTCCTTCCACACCACACTGCCAGGTGTCAACTTCACCATACCTGGCTGAAAGCTGAGACCTACTCATTAGAGGGTAAACCAGAGAGATTTTGTATTCAGTGATGTTAACTGAAGGTGAGAACACTGTATTCAAGGTAGAGATAAAATGAAAGTCTACACACTGAACAATGAGATATTAAAGCTCTTGCCTGACTAAGGATTGAAGAATTTTTCTCTGGGGGTGTTCTGTGTTGAACTTAAGAGGAAAACACTTAGAGATATAGACAGGAACCTTCATCATAAAGGTCCCTGCCCTATCACACAAAGCCTACCACTTGACACGTACTACTCAAACTCCACTCTATCCATAGACACAAACTTCCAATAAGGTTTTTAGTGTGTCAGTAATATTAGAAACAGAAAACCAAGGATAACCAAGGATGTATGGAAAAATTCTAATGTGAAAGAAAAAAGATAAAGAAGCACTGAGGAAATGGAAAATTTTCAGGGAACTAAAGAAATCTTCAAAAAAGAAAACCTATAATTACTCGCAGCGGAGAGATAAGAGAAGAAGAAACAAGAACAGGATACTGAAAAAGAACTCTTTAGAAAACAAAAAAAGAAGCTTAAAAAATTAAAATATGATCACATAAATAAAAATTGCAGTGAAGATTTGGAAGACAAAGCTAAAGAAATTTTCCATAAAGTAAGAAAAGTGGCCAGAGAAAGAAGAAAGGAAAACAGTAGTATCAATTCAAGGAGGCCCAAGATAACAATAATTCCAGAGAAAGAGATAATACAAGGAAATTTATCAGAACTGATGGCAAACCACAAGTTTCTAGACTAAAATGGCTCAATAAGATGAGGCAACATATCTTCACATTATTAAATTTCAGAAGACTGAGGGTAAATAGAAGATCCTGAAAGCATCCAGGGTGTGACTGGGGGAAGGAAGCAGGCTACATTCAGAGGATAAGGAATCAGAATGGTGTCAGACTTCTCAGAACAACACTGGAAATGGAAGGCAATGAAGTACTGTGTTCAAAAATTGAGGTGAGTAACATTATCAAGATGGCTGAATAAGATATCCCTTGTGGATTCCCTCCATCAACAACAATTTGGTATCCATCACAGAAAAAAGTGCTTCTGTGGGAGCTGTGGGATCCAGCAGCACATGCCAAAGTCTTGTCCACCTGTGCATTAAGTAGTAAGCAAACAGATCTTGGTTCTGGTTGTGGATCCTGAAGTGGCCCATAAACTGGCTCTAGGACTGGCCCATGGAACAGAAGCCCTGGAGAACACTGGCTTAGACAATCACTCATGGATGAGAGGCCTTTGTGGAAGTACAGGAGTCCGATAGAGAAGTTCCAGCACACTGTTCGAACAAAATATCTGAGACTGGACAAATTGAAGAGGGTGACAGGAACAGCTTGAGTTTACCTGTATCACCCCTCCCCCTAGGTGGCACAGTTCAGTGCCAAGAAAGCCCTTCTCAGCCTGTGATTTCTCCCATGAAGGAAAACGAGAACGTGAGTGAGTGCCCAGCTTCCCCAGCTATGTGGGATGCTACCAGAGGCCCATTTCTCTCTCACTCCATCTGGAGTACTGAGTCATAAGCTGTAGGACTGGGAAATGGTAGGTGGCTGGAAGAACAGCAGCCAGGGCTCAAAATGCATCAGAGGAACATGGATCCCACTAAACTGCATCATGGACTTCATTGGGAGGCCCACACCATAGCTGTTGGGGTGCCTCACCCATGAATCCCCCTAACTGGCACATGGGCACCCATAGCACACTGTACACCACACCCACACACCTCCACCCTGTGACCAGCTCCCTGTAAAGCTCCTGAAGGTAGCAAGAGCAAGATTTGGCAGATAGCTAGTGAGCATGTGCAGAAAGCTGAACAGAATCTGTGGGTGAAAAAGTGACCACAAACTTGAACATTTAACATTGCCTTTGGGTAAACAAAAAGGAAGCTGTCAGTAATTGGCTGGCTGTGCAGCAGGATGGAGAGAAAGCATACAAGCTTAATAATTCTGCCACAAGAGGGAGCAAGAAGTGTAGAGAAAGCATATCTAAAGAAAACCTCAGAATCCCTAACATTGCCTTTGGGTAAAAAGGAAGCTGTCAGTAATTGGCTGGCTGTGCAGCAGGATGGAGAGAAAGCATACAAGCTTAATAATTCTGCCACAAGAGGGAGCAAGAAGTGTAGAGAAAGCATATCTAAAGAAAACCTCAGAATCCCTAGTAGGCCTGAAAGAAGGTAATACTTTTCCAAAGTTAGTCAGTAAAGATTAGAGAAGGTGACTACTACTTAAAGTGTGAAGTAAACAATGCAAGACTTCAAGGAGTGTGAAAAATCAAGGAAACATGACACCACAAATGTATTATAATAATCTTCCAGTAATGGACCACAAAGGCATGGAGATCTGCCAATTACCCAATAAAGAATTCAAAATAATTGTTTTAAGGAAGCTCAGTGAGCTACAAGAAAATAGAGAAACACAACTCAATAAAATCAGGAAAATAATTCATGAACAAAATGAGAAGTTTAACAAAGAGATAGAAATCATTAAAAAGAATCAATATTAAACTATTGAGGAAAAAGAACGCAATGAATGAAATGAAAACTACAATAGAGAGTATCAACAACATAATGGATCAAGCAAAAGAAAGAATATAAGAAACAGAAGACAGACACTTTGAAATTATCCATTCAGAGAACAAAGAAAAAACAATGAAAAAGAGCAAAGAAAGTTTATGTGATCTATGGTATACCATCAAATGAACCAATTTGCAAATTATTGGAGTTCCAGAAGGAGAGGAGAGGGAGAAGGGGGCAGAAAACTTATTTTAAAAAATAATGGCTGAAAAATTTTTAAAATCTGGGGAGAGATTTGGCCATGCATGTTTTTGAAGGTCATAGGTCCCCAAACAAATTCAACTCAAAATATCTTCTCCAAGACACATTATATTAAATCAGTAAAAAATCAAAGATAAAGAGAGAATCTTAAATGCAGGAAGAGAAACTTATCTTACTAAGGAAACCTCATAAGGCTATCAGAGGATTTAGCAGCAGGAACCTTACAGTCCAGGAGACAGTGGGATCATATATTCAAAGTACTGAGAGAAAAAACACTTCCAACCAAGAATACTTTATCTGGCAAAGTTGTCCTTCTGAAATAAAGGAGAGATAAAGACATTCATAGACAAACAAAAGCTAAGGAAGTTCATCATCGCTAGACTTGCCTTACAAAAAATTATGAAAGGAGTTCTCCAAGCTAAAATAGAACAACTCTACTTATTAACATGAAAACATATGAAAATATACAACACTGGTAAAGGTAAGTATATGGGCAGATTAAAAAACGAATTCTGTAATATGATGTGTTAACAACTTAGTATAAAGATTAAGGGGAAGGAATAATAAAAATAACTGTAGCTACTGTAAGCTGTTAACAAATACACAACATAAAAAGAGGTAAATTTTGATATCAAAAAATTAAAAAGGGGGAGTAAAAAGGCAGAGTTATTGTATGCAATCAAACTTAAGTTGCTATTAGCTAAAACATTGTTATATCTATAAGATGTTTTATGTAAACTTCATGGTAACCACAAAACAAACAACTACAGTAGACAGACAAAAGATAATGAGAAGGAAATAAAAGCATACCACTATGGATAATCATCAATTCAGAAAGACAGACAGAAGGAAAGGAAGAAAGGAAGACAGAAATTATATAAAAGCCAGAAAATAATAAGATGGCATTATTAACTCTTTACTTATCAATAATTACTCTAAATGTAAGTGGATTAAATTCTCTAATCAAAAGGCATAGAGTAGTTGAATGGATTTTTAAAAAATACTATATGTTCCCTACAAGAGACTCACTTCAGCTTTAAGGACACACATAGGCTCAAAGTGAAGGGATGGGGAAAGATATTCCATGCAAGTGGAAACTAAAGAGAGCAAGGGTAGCTATACTTATATAAGAAAAAATAGACTTTAAGTCAGAAACTGTAATAAGAGACAAAGAAGCTCATTATATATGATAAAGGGGTCAACACATCAAGAGGCTATAACAATCATAAATATATATGCACCCAACATAAATGGATCTAAACATACAAAGCAAATACAGATCTGAAGGGAGAAATAGACAACAAAAAATAATAGTAGAATATGAAGGGACATCAATATCCCACACTCAACAATGGATAGATCATCCAGACAGACAATCAATAAGGAAATGTTGCACTTGAATTACATTTTAGATGAAATGGACCTAACAGACTTATACAGAATATTGTATCCAACATTAGCAGAACAAACATTCTTCTTAAGTCCACACAAACTCTCCAGAATAGATCATATGTTAAGTCACAAAACAAGTCTCAGCAAATTTAAGAAGATTGAAATTATACCAAGTATCTCTTCTGACCACAATGTAATGAAACTAGAAATCAATAACAATAGAAGAACTGGAAAATTCACAACTATGTGGAAATTAACACTTTTCTAAACAACTCATGGGTAAAGAAAGAAATCTAAAGGAAAATTAAAAATATATTTTGAAACAAACAAAAGTGGAAAATCAACATGCCAAAACTTATGGGATGAAGCAAAAGCAGTACTAAGAGGAGTGTTCATAGTGGTAAGCTCCTACATTACACAAAAGAAAGATCTCAAATAAAAAACTTAACTTTACAACTTAAGGAATTAGACAAGGACGCATAAACTAAGCCCAAAATTAGCAGAAGAAAGGAAATAATAAGGACTAACTAAGAAAAAATGAGAGAAGATTCAAAATCAGAAATGAAAGAGGACACATTACAAAAGATATCACAGAAATGCAAACGCTCATAAGAGACTACTGTGAACAATTATATGCCAATAAACTGGATAATCTAAAAAGAAAATGGATAAATCCCTAGACACATACAACCTACGAAGAATGAATCATAAAGAAATTGAAAATAGGAACAGACCAATTGCTAGTAAGGAGCTGAAGTAATCAAAAGCCTCCAAACAAAGAAAAGCACAGTACGAAAAGTTTTCTCTGGTGAATTTTATCGAACATTTAAAGAACTATTGCTGGGACTTCCCTGGTGGCGCAGTGGTTAAGAATACACCTGCCAATGCAGGGGACACGGGTTCAAGCCCTGGTCTGGGAAGATCCCACATGCCACGGAGCAACTGAGCCTGTGCACCACAACTACCAAGCCTGCGCTCTAGAGCCCATGAGCCACAACTACAGAGCCCACATGCCACAACTACTGAAGCCCACGCGCCTAGAGTCCATGCACTGCAACAAGAGAAGCCATCGCGATGAGAAGCCTGTGCACCACAACGAAGAGTAGTCCCTGCTCGCTGCAACTAGAGAAAGCCTGAGTGCAGCAACGAAGACCCAACACAGCCCAAAATTAATTAATTAATTAATTAATTAAAATAAATAAATGAAGAACTGTTGCCGATCCTTCCTGAACTCTTCCAAAAAACTGAAGAGGAGGCTATATTTCCAAACTCATTTTACAAGGCCAGCTCTGACACAAAGCCATATAAAGACACTATAAGAAAAGAAAGCTACAGGCCAATATTCCAAATGAATATAGGTGTAAAAATTCCCAACAATGTATTAGCAAACCAAATTCAACAACACACTAAAAGAATCATACACTGTGCTCAAGTGCAATTTATTCCTAGGATTCAAGGATGGTTCAACATATACAAGGCAATAAGTGTGATTCACAGCATGAATAGAATACAAGACAAAAATTATATGAACATCTCAGTAGATGCAGAAAAATCATTTGACAAAATTCAGTATCTTTTCATGATAAAGACTGAACAATGTGAATATAGAAGGAACATACCTCAACATAATATAAGCTATATATGACAAGCCCACAGATAACATCATACTCAATGGTGAGAAGTTGAAATCTTTTCCTCTGAGGTCAGGAACAAGACAAGGTGCCCACTGTCACCACTCCTATTCAGCATGGTATTAAAAGTCCTAGCCAGAATAATTAGGGAAATAAACAAAATAAAAGACATCCAAATCAGTAAGGAAGAGAAGTAAAATTGCCTGTTTGCAGATGATATGATATTATTTTTAGAAAAATACCAAAGGCTCCACCAAAAAACTGTTAGACCTAATAAATAAATTCAGTAAAATTTCAGTATGTAAAATTAATATACAAAAATTGGTTGTGTTTATAAACACTAACAATGAACTATCTGATAAAGAACATAAGAAAACATGGCCATTTACAATAGTATCCAAAAAAAAATACTTAGGAATAAATTTAACCAAAGAAGTGAAATATCTGCACACTGAAGTGTATAAGACATTGATGAAAGAAATTGAAGATAAAAATAAATGGAAAGCTATCTCTGATTATGAATTGAAGGAATTAATATTTTTAAAATATCCATACTATCCAAAGCCATCTATAGATTCAGTGCAATCCCTCAAAATTCCAATGGCATTTTTTCACTGAAAAAGAAAAAAATAATTCTGAAATTCATATGGAACCACAAAAGATCCCAGAGTGCCAAAGCATTTCTGAGAAAGAACAAAGCTGGAAGCATCACAATTCCTGATTTCAAACTATATTACAAAGCAACAAAGTAATCAAAACAACATGGTACTGGCATAAAAATAGACACATAGACCAATAGAACAGAATGTAGAGCCCAGAAATTAATTCTCACATTTAGCTTCAACTAATATTTGACAAGGAAGCCAAGAATACTCAATGGAGAAAGGATAATCTCTTCCATAAATGGTACTGGGAAGTGTACAATCACATGCAAAAGAATGAAATTGAACCCCTTTCCTACATCACTTACAAAAATTAATTTGAAATCAATTATAGACTTAATCATAAGATCTGAAACAGTGAAACTACTAGGAGAAAACGGGAAAAGCTCCTTGACATCGGTCTTGGCAATGATTGTTTGGATATGGCACGAAATGCACAAGTAACAAAAGCAAAAGTAAATAAACTGGACTACGTCAAACAAAAGCTTCTGCACAGCAAAAGAAACAATCAATAAAATGAAAAGGTAACCTATGGAATGGGAGAAACTATTTCCATAACATCTGATAAGGGGTTAATAATTAAAATATATAAGGAACACAACTCAATAGCAAAAAAACCAAACAATCCAATAAAAAATGGGCAGAGGACCTGAAAATACATTTTTTCAAAGAAGACATACAAATGGCCAAGCAGTACTTGAAAAGATTTTAACGTCCCTAATCATCAGGAAAATGCAAATCAAAACCACAATGAAATATCACTCCACACCTGTTAGAATGGCTGCATAAAAAAAGACATGAGATTAAAAAGTGTTGGCAAAGATGTGGAAAAAATGGGATCCTTGTACACTATTGCTGGAAAGGTAAATTGGTACATCTACTATGGAAACTGTAGGGTGGTTCCTCAAAAAATTAAAAATAGAACTACCATGTAACCCAGCATTCCCACTTCTGTGTATATATCCAAAGGAAATGAAATCAAATCTTAAAGAAATATCCACATTCCCATGTTCATTTCCACACTATTCCCAATAGCCAGGATATAAAAACAATATGTGTCTGTCTACAGATGAATGAATGAAGAATATTCATGTATGAATATTATTCAACACGAGAAAGAAGGAAATCCTTCCAGTTGAGATGACATGTATGAAACTTGAGGACATTATGTTAAGTGAAATAAGTCATACAGAAAAAATGCAAATACTGTATGATATCACTTATATGTGGAATTTTAAAAAGCTGAACTCAGAGTAGAATGATGTTTGCCATGGCTTGAGGAGTGGAGGAAATGAGGAGATGCTGATTAATGGGTACAAATTTCCAATTATACAATAAATAAGTCCTGAGGATTTAATGTACAGCATGGTGACTATAGGTAACAATACTGTATAGTATACTTGAAAGTTGCTAAAAGTAAATCTTAAATGTTGTCACTACACACACACACACACACACACACACGGTAATTATGTAAGGTGATGGAGTTGTTAACTATATTGTGGTAATCATTTAACAATATATAAGTGTATCAAATCATCATGTTATATTTCTAAAATTATATAATGTGATACGTAAATTATATTTAAATAAAATTGGAAAAATAAAATTAAAAATTCATTGAAAACAATTTGCACCCTAGAATTCTATACCCTCTCAAGCTATATGTCATGTATGAGGGTAGAATAAAGAAAATTTTAGTTTTGCCAAAACTAAAAAAAAATTACTTTGTACATAAATTGTCTCAGGAAGTTACATGAAATTTTACTCAAAAACAACAATGAAAAGAACAAGAAGGAAGGATGAAAGGAAGGAAAGAAGGAGGGAAGGAAGGAAGAAAGGAAGGGAGGGAGGGAGGAAGGGAGGGAGGGAGGAAGGGAGGGAAAGAGAAAGAAAGGGGGTAGTAAACCATGAAAGAGGAAGACACAGTATTCAGGAAATCTAGAATATAATACAGGACAAAATTAAGGGAATTCTCAGGAGATGATGAAAAGGAGGTTTTAGTCACAGAGAGAAATTAGTCTAGAACTCAGCAGGACAAAAGCTTCCAAGGACACCTGCATGGGGGGAAGAAAATGACCTGCTAATTTATCTGTCTTTGAATGTACTGATGTAATAATGTACTTGACTGTATTGCACCAGCAAATAATTTGGGGATAAAATGGTGATGATAGGTCATGGAAAACTGAGAAAATGACAAAGA
This sequence comes from Physeter macrocephalus, assembly GCF_002837175.3. Taxonomy (NCBI): domain Eukaryota; kingdom Metazoa; phylum Chordata; class Mammalia; order Artiodactyla; family Physeteridae; genus Physeter; species Physeter macrocephalus. The sequence continues at coordinate 31,762,944 of NC_041228.1, read as the reverse complement.
AAGTAATTATTAACTTCAGGAAAAACAAAGATCAAAAGAAAATGTAATCATCATATCCTATACAGATTAACTGTTAACAAAATATAAACTTTCGGTTTAACAAAAATTTTGAATAATGTGTGTATTAGGGATGTATAAGGTATTATATGTTCATATTTTTATAGTAGATAGTGATATGGTCAATAATATCTAAACTAATAAAATTTTTAAAGTAGTAAAGCATGTTATTTAGAAATATGAGTTGAACATCAGGAGAATTAGCTAAAAAAGATTTGACAGTGATTATACCTTTGGGAGCAGGAATTGTCATTGGGCTGTTGAGTAGGATAAGGGAGTGCTAATTTTTATTATAAACCTTGAAAATCTATTTGACCTTTAAGTCTATGTACATCTATTTGTTTAATCAAAATAAAAATAGTTTTTAAAGGAGTATATTAGTCATATAGTTTAATTTTTATTATAAGATACATTTTTAAAGTGATATAATTAGCCTTTTCAGCTTCTTTTAGATGATTTCATTATCAGTATGCCCTAGCATGGTTATTCATAATCCTACATCTTCAGTTCACCCTAAATCTACTCCTAATGCATTATTTTAATACACTTTGACAAGTAGATAAAAGCAAAGATAACTGATTTGATTAAGTCTATACATATAGCAAGTGTTCTTAAGAAGCTGTTTAATTTCTTCTTTTGCATTTAGGAATTTATGGCAAAAGTTATAGGTTGGAAAATAAAATCTACCACAGAAGTATAAACATTATTCATGCAAATTATAACAACATTCATAAAATTTATGTGCAAGGTAATCTGTTAGATGGTTATTCAAATGCGGCAAAGTAAAGTTGAAAATAAAATCAGACATCTGGGGACAGAATATATGTAATCAGGAGGCTTATAGATGTGCATGTCAATCAGTCATCATGCCCTTGAGGAACTCTGAATTTGAAAATGCTACCTTTTTCCCCAAGATTTACCCCTGATTGAAGTGAATGCCCCAAGTCAGTAATTGATAACATCCTTATTTATCTATGTTAAAATTGTAGATTTCCCATTTAATGTTCCTAAGAATATTCTTTGCCATTTCACAGTTGCTCTGGAAAAAAATATCATCAAAAGTGCTTATGACGGTTATTTTTTTGTGCCAACTTGACTGGGCCACTGATTGCCCAGAGATTTGGTAAAACATTCTGGGTGTGTCTGTGAGGGTATTTTCGGATGAGATTAACATTTGAATTGGCAGACTGAGTAAAGCAGACTGCCCTCCCTAATGTGGGTGGGTCTCATCCAATCCACTGGTGGCCTGACTAGAACAAAAAGGCAGAGTGAGAATTCCCTTTCTGCATGATTGTTTGCTAGCCTGGACATCAGTCTCCTCCAGCCTTCATACAGGGACTCAGACTGGAACTTACACCATCAGCTCTCCTGGTTTTCAGGCCTTCAAATTCAGACACTCCTGGGTCAACTGAAGATCCAGGAACTTCTCAGTCTCTATTACTGTGAGTCAATTTCCTATAATCTCTCTCTCTTTCTGTATATATACTATTAGTTCTGTTTCTCTGAAGAACCCAGACTAATACAGTACTTTTATATAACTTTTCTGTAGGAAAATAGAAAATTCAGTTAAATTGATATTTCTAAGTACAGTGGTCCCCCCTTATCTGTGGAGGATATATTCCAAGACCCCCAGTGAACACCTGAAACCACAGATATTACTGAGCTCTATATATACTATGTTTTTTCCTATACATGCATACCTATAATAAAATTTAATTTATAAATAAGGCACAGTAAGAGATTAACAACAATAACTAATAATAAAATAGAACAATTATACTGTAATAAAAGCTATGTGAATGTGGTCTCTCTCCCTCAAAATATCTAAGTGTACAAATATAATGCCTTTTCCATCATAACTACTTATCCTGCACTGTGGTCATAACATTAGCAGTTTGAGGTGTGACAGAAAAACTAGCATGAATTTCTTTTTTCCTTCTTCACAATTCAGGGATAGAGGATTCCTTCTTACTGTAGATCTTAGCAATCTTAGCATACAATTTTATTTTCTTTATTGAGAACTTTCACCTTTTCACTTAACGGAAGCGCTTTAAGGCTTCTCTTTGGTACATCTGAATTCGAGCATCACCAATCTTGCACTTTGGAGCCAGTATTAACTAAAATAAGGGGGACTTGAACACAAGCACGGTGATACCACAACGTTCAGTCTGATAACTAAGATGGTTACTAAGTGACTAACTGGTGGGATTCGCTGAACAAAGGGATGATTCACGTGGGGTGGGGGGAATGAAGTGGGATGGTGTGAGATTTCATCATGCTACTCAGAATGGCATGCAATTTAAAACTTATGAATTTCCTTTTTTTCCAGAATTTTCCATTTAATATTTTGGGCCCAAGGTTGGCCACTGGTAACTGAAACCACAGAGAGCAAAACTGCAGATAAAGGGGGCTATTGAATAGTTAAGCTAACTGAAGTCATGGATTGCTAATTTTGTCTTTTGGCTTGAATGTAACAAGAATCAACTAATGCTAATTTAGGCCAAAAATAATTTTAAAAAGAAAGGTGGGGAGGAGTTTATTTTAAGGAGACATAGTATCTCAGTGACGTGAAGGGCAGAAGCCCATGAAGGGGCTAGAACAGGACATGGGATGCCATTTCTTATTCCCAGCTCTACTTATCTCAGGACATTTGTTTTATTTCTTTTTCTCTCTACTGGCAAACTGTCAACTGTTACTCTGTTCACATGGTGGTAACCATGCCATAATTCCAGAGGTTTTACTTTTCATTCATTCAAGAGAATAGCCCATGTAAAGATGAAACTCTTAATACTACTCTAGATTCCGGCGGGAGGAATTTGATTGGCCATATTTGAGTCAGGTACTTCCCTTGGTCCATGTATCCGCCATCAGGAGCATGGAGTCACGTTGTACAAACATGGCTGCCACTTCTTGCACCTGTGCCTATGTGGATAGGATTGGGAAGAGTAGGAGTCCCCAGATAAAACAGGATAATTCTGACCTTACTTTTCCTTCCAGTAATTATGTTAGCACCTTCTATGTGTCCAGCCCTGGGGATGTAGTTCTGAAAAAGACAGACATATTTCTTGCCCTCACAAACTATCTAGTTAGGTGTAGTAGGTCAGGGAGGGGGCTGGTGAGGATTGAATTTATATGTATTTAAACTGCCAATATAGTACAATGCAATGAGTGATATTATGCCAACAAAGAAGGTGTTATGGAACTGAGAAGAGATATCTCACTAAGACTTGGGAGGTCAGTGACATCTTCCTGTGAAAAATGACATCTATACTAAGACTACAGAGGTGTATAGAGATTAGCCTGGTCAAATAGATGAAGATACAATATAATGGAAATGACCAAGACTCTAATGTTTATGTAGACACATAGGTAATATTGATGGAACCAAAAAAAGTAGTATTGGAATGTTGATGGGTGTCTTGGTTTGGATTTCCCAAAAATCAGATCCTGAGAGAAGATAAGACAGAATTAGTCCTCTAAAACAGATCCTTCCACCAAGGATGGCCAACAGCAATATTAGGTTTGCATTCTTCCAGTGTAGCAACACCAGCCGAATAGAAACACCCTTTCCTCAGTGGTTTTAGGATAAAGTTCCAGGGCTGACTCTCATAGAAACAATTTGAACCACTGAGCCAATCACTAGAGACAAACACGTGGAATATTCTGATTGGTCAGGGACTAGGGGATTGGGGAAGGCCACACTTGCATTACATGACCAAAGATAAGATGTGGAGGAGTAGTTCTTCAAAAGACATCACAGCATTACTACCAGAAGAGGAGGGATGGATGCTAGGCAGGCAAAATCAACAGATGTCTTCTAAAATTTGGGGTGTTACTCCTTCAATATTTATGTTGTACTTGGAGGCATGTTATGCATTATACAGACTTAGCAACAAATACTTTTTTTGTAATAGAGTTCATCCAATGATTTTCCTCTATCAGACTAGTAATTTGGACATAAAGGATGATTGCAAAGAATAAAAACTTAAATCATCCACATTTTGGTTTTCAGTACATTATAAAATTCTACACAAAGAGAATAGTCATTCTTAATGCATATTGGATTAGAGATTTTTTTCACAGATATTTTTGAAAATCCGATGAATTGATTAATTCAATAGACCTGCCCTTTAGTAAATTTTTTGTACATGCATACTTCTGTCAAGGGGATTGACCATCTACATGAAGACCAAGTTAAACCTCGGATCTAGATTGACTGAATGTTTTCAAAGCTCTTGGCTCCTTTGCAAGTAAGCAGACACTCCTTTTCATAGTTGTAACCTAGGAAATGCCATTTCGATGAATTTGTTGATTTTTATTTTTAAACTGCTGAAATTATAAAGATACATAAACACTAAACACTATATTCATACTGCATTCTTCTTCAATTCAGTGCCACAATCTTAAATTAAGGCAGATAAACTGTATTCAACTTCTGGTGAGGATACAAGGGCAAAAAATTAAGTCTTTCTGAAGCCTTTGAATATTGTTTATTCTCATAATAAAGAAGGCAGCTTGCTGCCTAATAAGATGTGGCCTGGGAGGTTGCTTTATCAATTTGTTGATCCCTTAGAGGAAAAAAAGCACATTTTAAAAGCAAATTCAAGAGTGAGACAGACCTGAATGCAATCCATGTACACTGAGAGCATGTTTCGGTACTGTGCCAAATGAAGAATTTTTGTTCAGAAATTTATTCCTTCTACTTGCCTTCCCTAAAAAATATGATGTTCAAGAATTAAGTATATCTATGTCTTTAGGAAGCACTGTAGGGTTTCCCTACCTTTTCCATAAACAATATTATAAATAACCACAAATTTGTGAAACTGCTAAAATGCTAAACTTACAAGTTTGCCAGATAAAATACAGGATGCCCAGTTAAATTTGAATTTCAGATAAACAACAATTATTTCTCAGGATAAGTTTGTCCCAAACATTGCATGGAACATACTTATCCTAAAAAATTTATTGTTGCTTATTTGAAATTAAAATTTAACTGGGGGCTTCCCTGGTGGCGCAGTGGTTGCGCGTCCGCCTGCCGATGCAGGGGAACCGGGTTCGCGCCCCGGTCTGGGAGGATCCCACATGCCGCGGAGCGGCTGGGCCCATGAGCCATGGCCGCTGGGCCTGCGCGTCCGGAGCCTGTGCTCCGCAACGGGAGAGGCCATAACAGAGGGAGGCCCGCATACCCCAAAAAAAAAAAAAAAAATTTAACTGGGCATCCTGTATTTTAATTTGCTAAATCTGGAAACTCTATAAACTTACAAATAATATTCTTTTATTTGTAAATAAGCATTTGGTTTGCATATTAAAGTTGTTTTGGTACTGGTGACTCATTTTACTGTCAGATGTATGGTTTCTAGCTAAAATGACTATTTGAGAATATATAATTATATTCTCATTGAAGATGTAATAGAATACTCGAAGCTTTGTTTTTTTCCATAAACAGTTTCCACTCCATCCTTTTCTGCTCAGGAAGAATTTTAAGAAGAAAGCTAGACTGAAGTAGATGTTTCTTTATTTCAGATTGGTTTCAAATCAATTCTTTTAGCATTTGAGGAAATGTTCTTAAAAGTTGCATATTTTCTGCTTTTAAAGTAACTTACCTATGTGATTTAAAATGATTTGTCTTTGAAAAAAAGAAACTTTTCAAAATGAACCATTATGTAGAGATGAAATCAGTGAGTCTAGAAAATGAATAATTCATTTTCAAGTAAATGAGAAATTATTTTGTGCTGTTACTTATACATTTTCACATTTATAGTTAAATAGTAATTTGCAATACACAGGGTATTAGTTGTGAATTGTGGTTTTCAATATCACAGACACATTTGTTGCTGTGGTTTTGCAATATCATTCCCTGATGCGTTTCTCAATTGTGGTTTTCATAATCATTGTTTGATAGTCATGTAGCTGTGGTTTGGAGCTGCTATATCCATTTGGACAGAGATAATTGCTTATAGGTTTTGCTGTCTTTTTATTTTATAACCTTAGTGAATTAAATGAGAAAAAGAAAAATTAAACTTTAAATATCATTAACATTCTCATTAAAAATGATGAGAAAACACAAAATGTAATAATATTCCTTAGTTTAATTCATTCATATTGACCAGAATAATATATCTATTTATAAATTTAGATGAGCTATACTTATTTCTAATACTGTAATCTGGTTATTTTATCAATCTTGCCTTGAATTCTCTGACTTTTGCTCCTTTCAGCTTTTAAAGTGAATATTAGTTGAGATTTATTTGTTTCTCTTTTGCTTTGCATATTTAACCATTTCAAATGCCAAAAGAAACATTAACTGTTATGATATTTTAATTCCAACGGGCATTCTTTTTGGGTGATATAAAAAAGACAGCCAGTTTTATAAAAAGATCTTTAAAAACCATAATATATAATAATTCAATTCTAAGTATACCACTTTAATTGTAACGAATTGGAAATTAAGGAGGCAAAAATCTGTAGTTCTGTCTGCTGATTCATTCCACAACACAAACACAAATAACTCTGCTTTTCACGGTACTTACAGCTTTAATTTGTTGGGGAGGGACTTTGTCACTTAGTGCATTTTCCACTGCAAAGAACCATGTATTCTTACAAGCTCTGCGGTAATAGTACTAATGGTAATGTAATAAAATTCACAATTGGTCTTCAGCTCTGTATTAACATTCTCTCAGCCATACCTTTCGCAGGGCAACTCTTTACACCTTCCAGAAGATGTCCTGATGGGGTTATCAATGACACTGATTACAGTGCTTCCTGCACACTGAACAGCCTGCATTACGCTCAATCAGCCCAGGCTCTCTGCTGACCTCCAGACCCTTTTAGCGTGTGGAGTTTGGCGGGGCTCACACCCATGTTAGTCAACCAAACAAAGGGGTGCTCGATTTCAGATCAGAATGGATGACCTCACAACCTGGGGGGGGGGGGAACGTCGGGTGCATACATGTTAACGGCAGTGGAGTTTATTAGTAAATACTGATTACATAAAGCAGCCAGTTCCACTGTCTCTTGGATAGACTCCTCCTTCAAGTCCACCTGGGAGAATATATTTAAAACTCAGTGTATATGAAACTATGAGAAACTAAGCTAGCCTCATGCAGCTTAACTTGGCCAAAATAATAACTATGCAAATCACTTAAAAATTTGTTCTTTTGTCTTGCAGTTTCCGACATACTACACACACAATAATTGAATAATAATGAAACTAAACTTTAAAAGCTAAAGAACCATGAAATAGTTATTGGGTCTTACCTGCTTGGGAAATTATGGCAAGATCAAATCTTTTATTAGTCGCTGGTTGCTTCCCTGTGGCAGAAGAACTATAAGAATAAAAGATTATGGGGCGGGGGTGGGACTTTAGAACTTCCACAGACTTTTTCAAAAAGTTAGTGTTCTGATTAGAGATGGTTCCTTTCCCACAAGGGTAATCACCTAGCTAATGGTCCTCCTTTCTGATGGGAGAAAAATATCTGCCTCTCTCCAAATTCGGAATTTTTACAATCTAAAATGAAAACTCGAGGTGAGAAAGCACTTTTAGGACGCTGTTCAGCATCCCATCCGTGCTCGCCAAGTGGGCGGATGGTCCGCGTCCGCAGCGGTCTCCTTGGAACCTTGAGAGCAATGAAATGGTCTCCTGAGAGCCTGGGCAGAGGAGAGGACTTAACTGGCCCCAAGACATACAGTTGGCATTTGTGATCAGCTGGATCTCGCAGAGGATTTTGCCAGTGGCCTAACCTTCCTGCCCAATAGCTGGAAGGGCGGGGTGGAGGCTAGGGGAGGGGGCGGCGTAACTGGAAGCACAAAGTTTATGGAGTGACTGAGATTTCTTTGTGCCCCGCTGGATAGGCGAGGCGTGAGAGAGGAGAGTTGGGGTCCATCAGAGGGGCTGTTGAAAAGAAGTTGCCGGGAAGAGGAGGAGGGGTGCTCTGGCAAAAGCCCAGAGCTGACGCCGTGACAACTGCAGAAGGTGGCCCCCCTCCACGCCCGCCCCACGCCTCCCTCTGTCCCTCCAACCCCCCGCCGCGCTCCCCTGAACCCCACGCGACCAGGCCAGGGCCCTAGTTTGCATCCGGACTGGCTTTGGATGCAGCCAATCCTCCTTTCGCTGATGGAATAGCCCCCCCTCCCCACAGCCCCGGCGCGCCCCTCCCTCCCGCGCCTCGCCACCTCCCGCGGCAGAGCGAGAGCTGCGCGGCCCGGAGCGGCGGCGGCGGCGGCGGCGGCGGCGGCGGCGGCGGCGCTCGAGTATCTGCCCCGCGAGCCGCGGAGAGGGGAGAGCGAGCGCGCTCCTCCTCCCGCGCCTTCCGCCCCCTCTCCTCCCCTCTCCCTCTGCTCGCTCTCCTTTCCCTCCCTCCTCTCTTCCTTCTTTTCGTGACCCGCTTTCCCTTTTCTCTCTCCCTGTCCATTCGTTTGAAAATTCCCATTCCCCCCCCATCGCTCTCCCACTCCCCCCCTACCCTCCCCACTGTCACACTCTCTTTGCCCCCCTCTCTCTCCTCATTCGCCTGCTCATCTCCAAACGTGGATCCGCGGCTCCCGGAGGAGCCCAGCGCCCGGATCCCGCGCGTCCGGAGCACCTGGAGTCCGGCCGGCGGCGGCCCGAGCCTGGCCGGCGGCAGCGGCGGCGGCGGCGGCGGCGGGAGCCGAGGGAGCGGCAGCCCCGACCGCGGGCACCGCGGGAGCCCCAGTGGTAGCGGCCGCCGCCGAAATGTCCCGGCGAAAGCAGAGCAAACCCCGGCAGATCAAACGTAAGTTTGCACGCGGGGCCGAGAGTTGGTGGGATTATTTCTGAGGAGGGGGGCGCGCGGGGCGGGAAAAGGGAGGGAGACTCGGGGAAATCCGCT
>NC_041228.1:31741538-31749038 GCF_002837175.3 Physeter macrocephalus | reverse complement strand
TGTATTGTTTAAGTTGGTACTGTTAAGTTTTGCCAGACAGTAGTGCAGTTAAACAATTGGCTTCTGATTTTTACATTCTGCTAATTTAAAATCTATTATATACTTAAGGGTTAATGCAAAGATTTACACATCAGTTTGTTTCTGGTTAATTGTGGGGATAAGTTAAAATATTCAATGATTATGTCAGTTGTCTAGCTCATATGTATATATGTTTTGCCTGTTTGGTAGTGTAAATTAAGTTAACTTTGTGTTACAGTTAAGGTAACTCATTTCTCCTGTTCATGAGCTCTTCAAGGCCTCCCTCATCCATGTTATTTCTGCTGTTTGAGGACTATTTAAGGACTAAATTAGCTCTTCCTCCACATGATAAAAACAAAGCAATGAAACTAATTAGCCCATTTTGCTGCTAGTTCTTATCACTGGAAAAAGTTTTGAGAGAACGAGATTGAAGCTAATGTGTTTGCTAAAATGACATATCAGGAATTAGATGTATGGATTTCTAATACTGATATTTTTGCTCTTCCCCATAAATAAGGCAAATCAAGAATGGACTTACTGGCATTTTAATCACATCCCCTTTTCAATATGTAACTTTTGGTATTAAATGAATAGGTATTAAATGAATAAAGGTATTCATTTAATAAATAATAGGTATGAAATGAATAAAGTAATCTTATTTATTCTACATTCTGTGATTAATTTTTATGTTCAAAGAAAATGCCTTCTCAAATGAACTTTCCTTCAAAAGAATGTATATTCAGGTTTTCATAAGGTGACACTTTAGAGCAGGTTTTTGATGTTTGGCTAAATTGTGTGAAAAATCTAAACTTAGGTTTATCTGGGAATAAAAAATTTTTCAAGAATACTTTTTTCAATGCAATCTTTGTTCACTAAAAAGTGTGAGTGAATATATTAACTTTGGAGCTCTCATTCTCCAAATCATATTCCCTTGGAGTTTTTGTTACTTTCCCAATTCCGAAGGATTAGTAGGACATTTCAGAAGAACACTGCAGGTATTTTTGAAACCCTGTCTGATTCAGCGCCTGCCACTGTGTAAAATTATCAGTTCATTCCCTCACCAAATGAACAGCAGCAAAAGTCTGTTACTTCAGTCCCAGAGAATGTGTTTCCACCATAGATAAAGAGGTAAGTATGTATCATTCAATAAGGTTACATTTTTAAAAGCTGAAATGCAATGAAATTAATAAGCTCAGGCATGGCAATATTTGGCATTCTAGAAAGAACTATCTCTTTAAAGGTATTAGCATAAAGATAGCACATTTGTTTATTATGCTTCCAAATCAGCTCCTAGTATCTCTGCCACAGGTAACAATTGACTTTTCAGGCTTCAAGTTAATAGCCTTGTCTCTTGCTTGTAGGGATCAATATTAGTATTAATTAATCACCATTATCAACACTAGGATCTGGTTCTATTTGTTGTTACATCAGCAAAATATCAATATAGAAAGTGGACTCTCTGATCGTCATGGCAACTTCATCTCTTGGGTCAAAGAAAGTTTATCTTATCTGTGCATAGAGAGTGGCAAACTGTTTAGGGATCTAGTTTGAACTCTAAGAACATTGATTTAGTTTTTGCGAATAGAGGCTGAATTCCAATCACAAGGGATAGGTAAGATTTAAATATTAATGCCGAGAGGCTTGTCTGAGAGGGTGTCATACCATTACTGTCAGACTGTCTTTTTGAGATGACAAAAAGAGAAGAATTGTCTAGTCAGGATTATTTAAAGCCTTAGTAATTTGTGCTTTTGACAAATACTTCTAAAAATGAATATATGATAATTACTGGGTAGAACTGGTTTTGGTCAAGATTTCAGGTGTTAAAATAAGAAGCTCTTATTTTTTTCTCTTTCATCCCTTCTTTCCTGGTCCATTATAATAATGTATCCACTATTTTTAAAGTACTTTTGAGGGCCAGTTTTGCCTCACGATGGGTGCAGGATAACCAGTCCCATGTCTGAGGCCAGAGAGTTTTGCTATGAAAGGTCCATGGAAGAAGTGTCATGGGACTATTTTAGTGTTAACAAATATTTATTGCTAATAAAGGAAATCCTAATGTAGTAAGCTGAAAGGATAGATGTCTTCAAAGGATGTTTGCAAAGATAATAAAAGGTCCTAAGTTGCAAAAGCCAGGAAACAAAAGACATGCTATTTTGTTGATATTTCTAAGAGACAGTGATCACTTAAAATGAACATTTTTTTTTCTAAATCAGATCCTTGGAAATTCATCTTATTCTTTTAAAAAATTATGCTAAAGAGTAAAAACTGGATTTAGAAATGGTGTCTGAAATGCTCTACTTTACTCTTAAGCTTGTGGGCACTAAGTAAACTTAAATATGTTTGTATATGGGGAAACTGTATATGTATCTCATGATTTTGGAGATTTTAAAAATGAATGTTGAGTGCCTGATGGCTATAACCAATGCCATATAATTGCTTATTCATTCCAGGCATTGTCCATGTAATAGCTGAAAGTCAACTCTTTATATAGTCTGCAAGGCAGTGCCATTTAATATTTAATATTCTGGTAATATCCCCATGAGTGTAAAAAAATAAAGGGGATATGTTTTAAGAGGCACTAGTGTAATATTTAGTGTTAAATAGACCTTCATTTCATCTGGGCACCTGCCACTGACTGTTGCCCCTTTGAATTGTTAGAAGTTGTCGAATGGTATTAGTCTGATGTTTTCTTATACATGATTTGACTTTTGATAATGTTAGATGTATCTTAACCAACTACCACAAATATATATAAAATAGCTTATATATAGGCTACCACAAACATATATAATTTTAATAGCCCACATAAAAGCTGTAACACCTAGCTTTTATGCAGCCTATTTTAAAAGCTATTTTAAACCTTAAAATGCATCTAAAATTATCTCTAAACAGACATTTATTGAAGATATATTTAACATTATTTTTTAGTTGATTCCCTTCTTAGAGAAATCCTTTTGAAGATATGAATTACTCTAATCTACATTTGTAGAACTTTGGTGAACATCTCTTGTTGAGACAGTAGAAGAGAATTTTCAACAAGTTGACATCTATATAATACTGCATATGGAAGATTTCTTGTGTGAGTTACTTGACGTAGGTTTTTCAGCCACAATCTCTAAAATTATTTTATTTATTTCAAAATTTGGAAATATCTTTAAACTTGAGTAGGGTGAAGAATTAGTTACAAAACTGAGACCAATATTTGTCCTTTATTACCTATTAATCTGGAACTTTTAATTTTCTTATTAGTTGTTCATTTGGGATATGAATAATAGTGTACTCTTTAAGAAAGACTTGCTTTGTTGTGGTATATTCTGAAATTGTTGTGAGCCTGCAATAAACTGGAAGTTAGAAGATTAAAAATAGTTAATTGACAGATATTCAAGTTCAGTTGAGGGCCAGATTCCTCTAAATGTGTGCCCAAAAATTAGCTGAAAATCTTATACTATTAAGTGGCTTTAAAGATAATAAAAAATAATAATGATAGTAAATAATAATTGAATACACTAAATATTGTCCATTTCCCTCTTGCTTACTATTTAAATTCCCTAATTTAGAAGAAAGGTTTTAAAGATTATCAGGTAATTCAATTAAAAGTTCTGATTATTTAAAATTAAATGATACAAATTTGTGTTATCATTAATTTTAGTAAGAATTCTTGCTTACTGTGTCTACTGAGAAGTTCAAAGCCTTAAAAAAATTTTTTTTTTAATAAAGCGCTTTGAATTCAGTGGGAATCTTTTGAAATGCTGTACAAATTATTCTTGTACTTTCCCATTTGTTGTGTACAAATAATTTTCATGGTGTGCATTTTCATCCATGTCAAAATATTATCAAAATATTATCACTGTAATACATTGTGATGTTTCATAGCCCATACTTTTATGATTAAGGTATGTATTTATGTGAATAAGTTTTGTGGATAAATTTTATGCTGCTTTTAAAATACTTTCAAAATATAGTTCAGTGAAGATTTTAATGAGAGCTGGATGGGATATTGACAACATTGCCTTTAATGAAAATCCTATATTTATCATAAACGTTGTTCTTTTGATTTTAAGGAAAATCTTAACAATTAATTACTCCTTGAAGGAAAAAGAAGACTAAGTTAAGCAAGTGGATACTTATGCTAACATAGAGTATTTATAGCCACAAAATATGTCTATATTTCACTCTTCTCACTTTTGTGTAAAAATTATGTAAAAGATATTTTCTTTATGTAAAAGATATTTATGTGTTCGAGTACATTCTTTATATCATTAGAGCAGTGGGACAGCTAATGTAGATTTGCCAACAGCATTGACAGTCTAAACATTTTTTTCCTCCAAGACTCCGGTCAATAGGAATAGATAAAAAGGCTTTTAATTTTCTGACTTATTTTTATTTATTTGGGATAAAACTATCTGAATTTGTATTGTGCACATTTATCAATTAAGTCTTCTTTCTTTTCTTGAAGTGACATCCTGAAATTCTCATTTTGTTAGCCTTTCTGCCCACATTGCCATGAAAACAGTGACATTTCCCAATGATGTTTGACTTGTACCTCAGTACTTTTACAGATTTTTGATTTATTGGGCCTCCCACAGCCAAGAACAGACTCAGTGGGCAGGAGAGACTGACCAACATGGGGCCTGTGCAGATCTGAAATATTCAAGAGTTCATTTGCACATATATTACGTAGCTGCTAAAAATATCACCCCACTTCTTAATGATGTGCATCTTGGACAAGCTGGCACATATTTTGTCATCAAGTTGCTTAAGCTTCTGAAGTCAGGGCTACAACTGGGTCAGATGATAAGATGAGCACAACAGAGAAACGAAGAGAGCGTCTGATAAAACCTGATTGATTGATGTCTGGCTTCCCCACCATCACAGGCAGTTGACAGTTAGTTTGGGATCAGATGATTTGGCTTTTGCGATAGAAGATGGGGCCGGGTAGGCAAGCCTGAAGGACGAAAAGGTCAGTTTCTGTGTAGTGTCAAGTGATGTCGAGCTCCCACAAGGTGGGACATTATTAATATTTCATTCTTTCTTTTTTAGGTCCAGGCCCTAATATTTGATAGTCACTTAAAGGCATGAAGATTCAGTCTACAAACAGAAATCTGTTACTACCTTCCTGTTTTTTTTAATCTAATGTTTTTACATGCTTTCTGTCACAAGGGCAAGGGCATATGTTTTTTAAATAATTATGTGATATTTTATGTGATACTTTGCAATATATAATGACTTTGGCGTATTTCATTTTATTATAATCTTGTAAGGCAAAAATAATCATGACACATAAATTGGCTAAATTTAATATTAGAAAATACTTTTTATGGAGAAATATAGATTTACTGAGGGGAAATTACAATGTAAATTAATCTAGAGTTATCAGCTCCAGGTGTTCGGGTATCATAGATTATGCGAAGCTTAGGTGAAAAATATTCTATTACACGGTTTAGACATGTCAGAGTTTGGGAAAACCTTTCTAGGCACAATGGGAGAACTTTATATTTTGTACAGGTCTGTGGTTAGTGAATGATTGTGGCTGTAGTTTGCTGAACTTTACTCTTGCTGGTGATAGGATTATTATAATGTTTCTTTGTATTTTAATCATGGAAAATCCCAAATTCTTGACATATTCAAATCACCTAAAATATATGTTAGCCAGTTTATATGCTACTAGAGAACAACACTGTAGATCGCTTTTGAGTTTGAACATAATTAATAGTAGATATTGATTATAGCTACTATTAGGTAAATTAGATAAATTATGTCTACTATTAGAAGAAACGAGGAAGGGAAGGAAGAAAAAGGAAAGAAAGAAAACCAGAATAGCTAGTTTTAGAATAAAATGTTTTCCAGTGTTAGCCATGAAAATTAGTAAAACCGTTATAGTATTGGAATTTGGACAGCTTGGATTTGAATTTAGATTTAGGACAGTTTGATACTCTCTAGAAATCCTTTAGGATGTATCGCTTTTCTCTGAGTTTTAAGGGTCAGATCTCCAAAGGACAGTTGGGTCTCAGCTAATACTGTAGGCTTAATACCAACAGGATGAATTCTGCAAGGTGCTGTATTACTGATAGTATAAGTGGAATACTGTATGAAAGCACATATGCCAAAACCTGAAGTGGTACTCATAATAAGTGATCAGGGAATGGGGGCTAATGGCCATTTCAGTCGTCATTAGTAATACTTCCAAGAAAGGTGCCATAAGAAAATGACCTAGTCTCTTCTACATACATTTATATGGAACAAAGAGACCTATCTATCTATCTGTCTACCTCTCTCTCTATCTATCTATCGTCTCAGGAATAATGAGGAACCATTATAGGTGTGGTTACAAAAACTTTTTCAGAAAAGATGTTTCAGGCAAAAGAAGCACTTTAGTGATTCTGTTCTGATGGTCACATTACTGATGGATATTATTTACTGGTGGTAGCTAATAATGGTCAATACTTTTTGTTACATCAGGGAAATGAGAACACAAGTGGATTTCCCTAGCACAGTTGCTGTATAAGTCTGTGATACATTTCTCAGTTATTCAGTAAAAATGATGTTTTGTTTTAAGGTGGTATAACAGTTGTAAAATGCAAATTGCTTTGATAAGTATTTAGAGGTTTTTTTTTTTTTGAGTATCCATGAGCAGCTGTCTAAAGGTTTATTTATTTATTTTTTAATAAATTTATTTATTTATTTATTTTTGGCTGTGTTGGGTCTTCGTTTCTGTGCGAGGGCTTTCTCCAGTTGCGGCAAGCGGGGGCCACTCTTCATCGCGGTGCGCGGGCTTCTCACTGTCGCGGCCTCTCCGGTTGCGGAGCACAGGCTCCAGACGCGCAGGCTCAGTAGTTGTGGCTCACGGGCCCAGTTGCTCCGTGGCATGTGGGATCTTTCCAGACCAGGGCTCGAACCCGTGTTCCCTGCATTGGCAGGCAGATTCCCAACCACTGCTCCACCAGGGAAGCCCAGCCCTCTAAAGTTTATTAATTTGCTTTTCTGTGCGCGTGCACACACACACACACACACACACACACACACACACAGAGTATCACAGATTATCTAATACTGCCTTCTGAACCCTTTTATTCCTTTAGGGTTTTTTGTCTGTTTGTTTCTGTTATTCCATGTTTTTTTTTAACATCTTTATTGGAGTATAATTGCTTTACAATGGTGTGTTAATTTCTGCTGTATCACAAAGTGAATCAACTATACATAAACATGTATCCCCATATCTCCTCCCTCTTACATTTCCCTCCCACCCTCTCTATCCCACCCCTCTAGGTGGTCATAAAGCACCGAGCTGATCTCCCTGTGCAATGTGGCTGCTTCCCACTAGCTTCTGTGTTACATTTGGTAGTGTATATATGTCCATGCCACTCTCTCACTTTGTCACAGCTTCCCCTTCCCCTTCCCCGTGTCCTCAAGTCCATTCTCTACATCTGCGTCTTTATTCCTGTCCTGCCTCTAGGTTCTTCAGAACTATTTTTTTTTTTTTTT
>NC_041228.1:31683119-31740894 GCF_002837175.3 Physeter macrocephalus | reverse complement strand
TGTGCAAAAGCTTTTAAGTTTCATTAGGTCCCATTTGTTTATTTTTGTTTTTATTTTCATTTCTCTAGGAGTTGGGTCAAAAAGGATCTTGCTGTGATATATGTCATAGAGTGTTCTGCCTATGTTTTCCTCCAAGAGTTTTATAGTGTCTGGCCTTACATTTAGGTCTTTAATACATTCTGAGTTTATTTTTGTGTATGGTGTTAGGGAAATTAGAACACTCCATGTGGTTTTCAACTGCATACTTTTTCTGCATATGGGTAAGCTGCATCTGAAAAATATCTAATTATTCATTGAGGAAAATTAGAGTTGACAAATGAAAAAACTGCCACATCATAAAAATAATTCAGATCAGCAGTACCTATGAATGGAAAGTAGCAATCAGCTATTTGGTCAGCCAGACTGCAATTTCTTGATTAGTTCTACGGCTTCGGAACTCTCACTTAAGGAAGAGTATGAGTTTGAGATTCAGTGGCTGGACTGATTAGTCTGACATTCACTTTTATGTTTTTTCATCCTTGGTTTGTAGGTTTACATTTTGAAAAGAGATGAACAAAAGGGTTCAGGTGTGGGATGTTACTAAGGAAGACTTTTAGGGATTTGTTTTCTCTAAACTGGTTATCACCAGTGTTCTTTATACGGAGAAATAATCTCTTAGGTATTACCAGAGGTGAAACAAATGTTGAATGCACATTGTTCTTATTAGCCCAAGAAGGAAAAATGAATTATTATATATTGAATCAAGAACTTTTAGCCTGG
Source organism: Physeter macrocephalus (assembly GCF_002837175.3). Classification (NCBI taxonomy): domain Eukaryota; kingdom Metazoa; phylum Chordata; class Mammalia; order Artiodactyla; family Physeteridae; genus Physeter; species Physeter macrocephalus. The sequence goes on along the minus strand of NC_041228.1, from coordinate 31,740,135 downwards.
GATCCATAGACTTTGGAGAGTTTGAGAATATCCAGACATTTTATACAAAATTTTGTGTATTTAAGAATTTTTCTGGGAAGAGGTTTTTATGAGACACTCAATGGGCTTCACAGCCCCACGAAAACTTTAAGAGCCCTCAAAAGAATTTCTGTGTAGGTGGCTATAATGATCACTTGTTACATTGCAAAATGTAGGCGTATAAAATAAGAACAGTTTCATTTTTATTTGCCAAAAGATTCTTTCAAAATCATAAAATCAAATCCTATCACCTTGCTGTTGTAAGTCCTCCAGTGGATGTCCTTTTCAAATGACATCTGAGTTTTAAAAAATTGCTTATTGCATCCTCTGTGATCTATTTGTTGCCTTCTTGTCTGACCTGATCACCAAGTATACCATGATCATGTGCCCCTTCTCTTCCCAATTCCTACCCTGACTGGCCCCCATAAACCACCTACATTCACTACATTTTATCTTTACTGGTCTTCATTTTGTTCCTTGAACATGCCAAGCTACTTCTCTCACTGAAATGCCATTTCCCTATATTTCCATATGGCTGTCTTCTTCTTATATTCACTTTTCACTTCACATTGTCAACTGTTAAGAAAGGCCTCCCTTAGCCCTCATTTAGAATTTTCTGTTCCCATACATGCCTCAGTTTGCTCTCTAGCCTGTTACCTTATTTTATTTTCATTACACTGATATTTATCTGAAATTATCTTCTTTATTTATCTGTTAGTATGTGTACTTCTTTATTAGATGACTTCTCACTAGAATCTAAGCTCGATGGGCAGGACCTGGTCTTGTTCACTTCTGTACCTCCAATTGCGAGAAGAGTACCTGGAACGTAGTGAACGCTCAAAGAATATTAGCTGAATGAATGAACAGTTTTTTAAAACTCAGCATCATTTCCTGTGGTTTATTTTTTAATAAAAGTGGTTTTGCAGTTTTCCACCCAAAAGAAAAAGAGTTACTCACATGCTTTATATTTAAATTAAATTAACTCACATTTCTTCATTCAACAGTCATTAAACAAAGTATCAATTGTGTGTAATGTGTTAAACCATAGGGAGGAGAAACTACAAAAATCAACAAACTATGGTCTCTTCTGTCAAGTAGATAGTGAAGGAGAAAGGCATAATTACTGTACACTATGATATGTTCTTGATAGATGGAACTAGGAAGCGATATGGGTACGAAGATGCCTCTGTGACTCAGCATAAGCCTCTAGGACGAGATCTTACTTAAGCTGGGTCTTAAAGGAGGAGTTGAAGATCCAGTCAGGACAAGAGGGAATTGTATCCCAACAGAATCAACAGCTTGGCCAAGAGCAGAAAGGCATTAAAGAACATAACATTTTCAAGGTCCAGTGAATAGTTGTGAGCAAAAATGAAAAGTACATAGAAAACAGTGACAGAGAATGCAGCTTGAACTTGATTTGGGACCAGAGTTTTAAAGGACTTTGTGTGCTGTGTTAAAGAACTTGAACTTATTCTTTAGATAATTGATGGTCAATGCAGATTTTGAAAAACAGAGCCCGATTAGTGCATTTTGAATGTATTTGGTAATTACCAATTTGGTATGAGAGAGGACAAGAAAACCGTGAGCTGACAGTGGGTTCTAGTCAACTTTCATGTTGTTAAATTTAACAATTATTGTCATCTTTAATTTAACCTTAGACCTCTGTGCTACCCTCCAACTTTTAGATGTTGATTTAATAACAGCATTGTAGCGGATGGCTAAAACAGTCACTGAGGGCATTCAGTAGTTTACTATGAATATTTTATTGAGGTGAGACAATGCATGAGAAAATAAACGAAGAGAGCAATATCTTTTTAATTGAATCTGTTTGTGCTTAACTCATGAGATTGTCTTTGAGGGTAGTTTTGCATTCATTCATATGCATTAGCCTAATTTTGTAACTGAATATCAAGAAGGATAAATTTTCAATAGCAAGTGGGCAGACCATTTGCAACTGGGATTGCCAATTGCTGCAACCTCTTTGAAAGGCAATTTGTCAGTTTATAGCTATTAAAATTGCACATATACTCTTTGACCTAGCAATTCCACATATCCCATAGAATCCTTCATATGTGTGCTCCTTACAGCATGGTTTGTAATAGCAAATAATTAGAAATTACCTAAACGTCCATTAATAGGGTATGGGTTAAATAAAGTTGTGGAGCAATCCCCAGTGTCATTCGTGTGTTGAAAAGGATGAGACAAATGTGTCCATGCTGCTATGATAATATCTGAAAGACTTATAAAGTGAAAACAATATTTCAGTATGGCATCTCTCTACTTCTATTTTAAGAAACGAAAGAACGAATAGATACATGTATATGTATATATTTTCGTGAAAAGTGTCTGAAAATGTGCAAGAAATTATTAATGATGCTTTTCTGTGGGAATTAGGACTGGGAATTTGGAGGAGGACATAGATTCCCTTACTGTCATACGATTACCATTACTGCTACTAATAAATTCTGTTGTGAGGGGGAGGTGTGTGAGGGGTAGGAAATAGTCAAGTACATATTGCCAGTATAATTAAGTTTTAAATTGCTTATCTTCCCCTCAGTTGTGTAGTTGGGAGGATAGAAATATGGTTGGGGGTTGGGAAGAAAGGATAGAAGATGGAAAAATATTTAATAAAATATTCCAATATCTGTCCAATTCAGACTTTACTGTGAGGGAGAAGAGCTATAATGATAATTTTTTCTATAGTCCTTATTAAGCTTAATATGAGAATATACCAAAAGTGAGCACTCAAGTGAAGATTAAGCTCTGTTTTACTTTGGAGAAGGAAATAGCACAGAGAAAAGGAATTTAATACATTGCCTTTTAAAATACAGCATTTCTCTATTCTCAGCGTAGGTCATGGCTGTGTTATTAACCTCAGATATAGTGTGTGATAGTTTGGTTTTTGATAAAAGATCTATTCTTTAAAATGTGATGTACTATTATAGGCCCTGTTCTACAAAAAGAAGTTTATCCCCATGATGGTGTTTTTCTGAGTTCAGAAATTTTGTCCTGCTCTGCCTGAAACAGTTCATCTTGAACCCATGTCCAGTGTTTTACTTTCTGAGTGATTTTAAGATGCCTGTTATTTTTCTTCACATTATTATATGCAGACATATTTATAAATTGGTTCTGTGCCAAATATGTTGCTCTCTTTTGCACCTTCTTAATGATTTTGGATCCTTGAAACTCTTCCAAGCTATCGCATGTGTTCTTGTGGGACAGCAGCAACAGTAGAAGCAGGAGACGGACCGGAGCGTGGTGTAAGCTACTGCTTAGAGTCTCACTGGAGGGCACCCTGAGAAAGCATGAACGTCTTGAATCGTAAATGCCGCCCTAAATTTCCCCTGACTGTTATTACAGAGTGGAAAAGGAAATGACCTTTGTTGACTTTTTGTCAAATAATCTTAAAGAAGTGAGCATCAAGTTGGTATAGAAGTAACATACGGAGTTGAGGCAAATTATAACCTGAAAACAAATGAAATGTTTGTTACTCTCACTTGAAGGAATCTAAACCTAATACATCTTGCTAAGTCTGTTTTTACCTGGTAGACTGTTCTAAAAATTTCAGCCTGGTTAGAACATACGACCAAAAGGTCAATTTCATTCAGTTAATTCTCATGGATTCTGAAAAACCCAGGTGGGGTTGAAGTTTTTATTGGATTTTAGATTCTCATTTTGGACAGAGGTGCTACCCAGATGCATAGTCGAATGTAGGTAAATTCATCTCATGAGTAGCATTATGCAGTGACTTTGTGTAAATAGAGGACTAGGTGTATGAAAACAAAATTGGTTTGGCTTCTTGAGGTATGTCTTGCCGTTAAGAAGTCTATTCTTTTTTTAATTAAAGTATAGTTGATTTACAATATTATATTACTTTCAGCTGTACAGCATAGTGATTCAATATTTTTATAGATTACACTCCATCTAAAGTTATTATAAGGTATTGGCTATATTCCCTGTGTTGTACAATACATCCTTGTATGTTAATTATTTTATACACAGTAGTTTGTACCTCTTCTTAATCCTCTACCCCTCTCTTGCCTCTTGCCTCTTGCCCCATCCCTGTCCCCACTGGTACACTAGTTTGTTCTGCGTCTGTTTCTGTTTTGTTGTAAGAATTGTATTCTTAAAGACCCAGAGAAGTAAAGGAAAGCATCAGCGGAAAACACACCCAAAGTGGATCCAGCCCCCTGCTTCCATGTGGCCTGCTGATATCCCAGCCATCAAGTGTTGAAAAGCCACAAGTGGTTTTCATGATGATAAAGTTAGTGGTTAGCACTAAAAATAGACTCAGAGCAAGGCCTAGTAGAATAAATTATTGAAGTTGATCTGTTAAAACTACCTTTGTCCAGAAGGCTCTACAACGTTTCTAGGACGACTGGTTTCTGGGGTGAAGAGTCATCAGAATTATTGCTATTACTAGGGTCCATTTTCAGAATTGGGTGACCTGTTACATGCCTCGTATCTTGATCAAATGCGGTGCTGCCTCCTCTTAGCCACTCCGCGGGAAGGTGTTAGCCCGGAGGACTGAATAATCTAGGAAATAACTTTGTAAGCCATCTGCTTGAAAATGAGCGTGTTGGTAAACGTATACATTAACTTGAAGACACAAAGTTCATTGGCTGGCTATGGGATGACACTTGAGTGGATGTGCAGCACAAAGCCACATGTTAACCTTTTTATTTAGAAAGGGATTGAGTCAGTCACCCTTTAGAGAGAGGGTGGTATTCTCTTTCAGAAATTTGGAATCTTACATCGAGGTTCTAATTCCAGCTCAGCCACCTTATTGTTTCGTGTCCTTGAGCAAGTTATTGGTTTGGCCAAAAAGTTCGTTCAGGTTTTTCTGTAAGACGTTATGAAAAGCCGAACGAACTTTTTGGCCAACCCAATACTTAATCTGTGACTCAGTTTCCTCCATTTGTTAAAAAGAGGTTATTAGAGAAACCTAAACAAGGGCTATTGTGAGGATTAAATGGATTAATACATGCAAAGAGCTTAGACCAGTACTAGGCATACACTAGTAAAACATCTTTATTATTGGCATTTTTGAGGTCAAATCCATAAAAATAAATTGTTCTCTTGTAGTGATAAGTATCCCCAGGTATTCAAAATATAAGCTTAAGGTGTTTGGTTTGCATATTTTAATAGACAAATATTTAAATGAATTATTTTTTTAAAAATACTGTTCCTAGTTGGAGTAAAAAGATAGAACTTGTTGAATATTCTAAATAATTAAAGCTTTTCTCCCAGACAACCCTAAAGTCGCTTTTGAAGTAACATGTACTTTATTCCCAAGGAAGAAAATATTTTAAGATTCATTGGGAAATGCTTTATAAAATATATTGATAGTGAATGTAGTATATTCATCACACATAGAAACTGGTAAATATTTTTAAATTTTATGACATCTGTTACAGATCACTTTGCCTAATTTTTTTGGTATTAAATAACCTGAGGTGCCTTGGGTATAATAATCATTACCATAAAATGTAAGTTAGGTTTTTTTTTCTTCCGCTCAGACAGTTCTGGAGTTAACACATAAAATTCATTTAGAAAGCTTCTGAGTGGAGTATCTGAAAAGGTCACTGAAGAAACCAGTTGGTTAAAATGCATTTGGATGACCTGAACACATAGTTGTTGTGTCTCTAAATCCCAGACATACTTTATTAGGACAATCCAGCTGGTTTGCTATTTCTATCTCCTCATTATCAACACGTTATGGTATGGCCTCTTCCCCCCTCTTCCAATGCCAAGAATTTGGCAGGGACACCATGTTAGCACGTCAGAGTCTGGGGGGTGGGGAAAGACAGCAGCTTCACACTGCTGCAGGGGTAGGAAAATTTGTTGTCTAAACATTTTGCCACTGGGTTAAGATTGATAATGGACATTTTTAATCTCCTTACTTGAAGAATTTGAGGAAATAAATTTTATGAGCTTCTAGAGAAACTTTTAAGAAAAATTATGTTTATTCTAGTTTACACTTCCATATATATATATATTTAGTATGTGTATATATATATTCCATATATATATGGAATTTGTAAATCTCAAAGCTTCAAACTCTTTGCTTTTCTCCCTTTTCCCGATCATCCTAATATTATAGAAGCTCAAGAAGGGAAAGAGAGGAATTGTCCTTAGGTCTTATTTCATAGTTTCCATGATCAAAAACAACTAAACTGAATATCATGTAATATTTTATTATCATGTGAGTGACTCTATTAAGTGGACTGAGTAGATCCTTTCAAATATATCAGAGCGTAAAGAAAGCAGACATGGAAACGTATTTTTGGTCATTGTTCACCGTTTTGTTTAAAAATAGTGAAATGAAAAATGATTGGATGAAGGACTCCCTTGACAGTTTCACAGGATTTCAGATTTTGTGAGTTAGTTAAGCTCTTTGAAATTTATCTTATGACTTTCACAGAAATATGGATTCTCAGATTTATTATGGTTATACCAGTGATCTTGTGTGTATGTATATAATTTTGTGTGTAACACATTCACTTCTCACAGACCTTCTTTTCTGTAGGCAACTCCCTTCCAGTTGTCCTGTTGACATTCATTGGGACAACTTCATGAAATATCTTCCGTGCTTTGATAGAGTGTTTTAAAAATCATCTCAAAATTATTTATTTCCTTTCTAAAAGCCATAAATTATGCTTTCAGAGCAACCTAAAAGTATTTTCCGTGATATTCCACATTATCCTAAAATACTAGGTTTTAATAAAGGGTCCCCTTACATGTGCATAGTGGTATAGCAAGTAAGGTATGACCCTTCCCTTCATATAGGAAGAAACTATAGAAGGATATGTCTCATTCACATATATATTATTTATATATTTTAAAATTCCTTTTCTTTATTTGGTTCTTGGATATATCCCATACATAACTCAGACACCTCAGTGATAACAAGTAAAACGTTATCAGTAACAGTAGAAGCTCAGTAATTTAGAAACTGAGACCTAGAGATATTTTTTAATAATGTTCCCTTCCTATTAGCAAAACATATTACTCTGATGCTTATTTCATCTTTATTAGCTTATTTTGTATAGTAATAGATTTTCATGTTTTAAAAAATTTAAGTAAAATAATAATAAGGTGGGACTTCAGTAATCTGAGATAGGAGTAAAGTCATAAGTGAAAGAATAACTACCCTAGAGCTTTGATTTAAGAGAAAAACATGTAACCTTTTATATCATTCACTAGTCCAGATTTGTGCCATCAGTATAGAAGTGGGTAAAAGACTCAACTTCCTTCTAAAACCTTGATTACCCGAAGTTTTCATTACCCCAAGAGAAATGGAAGAGTTGTCTGTGTGAATTTGCATGCATCTTATTTTATGGTTGCAGTAATACTAACTGACTATATGGGTAGGACATTGAGATTTTACTGTGGGTAGAAAAAGAAGAATGCAAATTAAAAGACAAATTTTTTTTTTCACAAATTAAAGAAACAAATTGTTCCCCTGGGTGTCTCCTTAATTGATGAAGAGCAAATAAGCAGGGTACAGTTAACTAGTCAAGCACAGAGGGGCAGGCATATCTCTCAGGATTGAGGTTAGAACCTCAGGCTTTCGAAGTGTGAGGGATTTGTAAATGAAGCTACTTTGTTACTGTCAGAATTAGTATGTGGATAAAAATCTATGTTTTCAAAGTTCTTACAGCATTTTTTTGTATTTCCTCTTTATTTTTAAAAGAAGTTTTATGTTATTTTATGTATTTTTTTATTAACATTCTACACTTAGGACATTTCTGCCCCCTCACTACCGACACCAAACAATAGAACTGCTTCAATTAAGAAACAGAACATCAGCCCCTGGCATCTTATTCTGTTGTTCCATCTTTTTTGCTAGGGAGAATTCATTTGTTTCTTAATTAAGAAAAACACCAATAGCATGAAAAATCTGCTTATGGTACCTGAATGGTAATTAGGCAAAAGGTAAAAAAGAAACATGCACATACATTCCAATGGCAGCCAAAATGAACTTGAGCTGATAAAAATGAACTAAACTACCCTTGCATAAATGGAGGCTGAGAGAAGTGTACAGTCATTATGGCTAAGACAATATGCAAACTATCTTCAAAGAAATCAAATTGCTAGAGTGTTTTCATTTGCATGTATTAACTATTAACATAATGAGGAGAAGTGACATTGGACCCGGATTGTGTGTCTGTTCGGATTGATAACTCTACTGCATCTGCAAACAGACGCCCAAAAATCATGCTAGTAGTTAGATCAGAGTTGAACTCTGCAATGTGGGCTAAAATGAAATCTAGGGCTTGGTGAACCTGCTGAGTTACTGAATGGTTGACATCTCTCTCTTTTACATTTTGTCATTTCCCCCCTGCCCTTCCTCTCCTTCTCCCCCTCTTTCTCTTTCTCTCTCTCTCTCCAGCTCTCCTTCTCTCTCTTCGCACCCCCCCCGCCGCTCCCTTTATGTTTTAAAAGCAATAATAATATTTCAGTGCAAATTCTCATTTGAAACTTCTTGGTTTTCCCCAGGGCAACTTTTACGGTATGAGAACTGATGCTTTAAAGGAGATATTTAAAAAATCGTAGGATTAAGATCCATTACAGGATTTGAAATTTTAGGGTTTTTTTGTTTATTTATTCTTAGCAAATATAATTCTAGGAATAAAGGAAACAGACATTTATTGAGCTCCTCTTGCGTACCATGCACTGAACAAAGTGGTGTTTTTCTTAGAAAAATGGAAAGCATCCTTGAGAAAGATGAAGGAGACATGGAAATGAGAGACATCTCTAGCCTTTTAGATAACCATGAGCACAATCACTGAACCTCCAGGTCTTAGTTCATTCTCATCTGCAAAATGGAGTGATGTTTCCTAATCTACAAACCTTTGAGGGGCTTCCCTGGTGGCGCAGTGGTTGAGAGCCCGCCTGCCGATGCAGGGGACGCGGGTTCGCGCCCCGGTCCGGGAAGATGCCATCCGGGAAGATGCCACGTGCCACGGAGCGGCTGGGCCCGTGAGCCATGGTCGCTGAGCCTGCGCGTCCGGAGCCTGTGCTCCGCAACGGGAGAGGCCACAGCTGTGAGAGGCCCGCGTACCACAAAACAAACAAACAAAAAAACCTTTGAGGCCAATAGCTAATTTCAGTGTTTTAAAAACCCAAGAGATATTGGAAGGTCATCACTCCTAAACCTGGCCAGAACAACTAAAATTCTTTATTTCCTCATAAACTATGCATTTATCACACAGTAGGATGATGTTCACTAATCTGTGTTGATGAAAAACCCTGATGACTGTATAAATTTTTGACTAATTTTAAGAAGATAAAACCGAAACACATTTCTTGACTTTAGGATTCATATTTTGTTGTTCCTAAAATCAGAGTATAGCTTGATTTAAAATCAATAAATCCATTTAATATTACAATAGTTTTTCTCTCTTGAAAAACTTACTGATGTTGTTGCCTTACAAGCAATGGAGACTGCTAATTAAGAAATTTTGTATCATTTTTTCCCCTACAATTCTGTTTATTCTATTTCACAAACATGCATTGTGATCTTTGAGTCCTCTTGGTACTGTTCACTTGTGCCCTAGGAAGGTAGGTTCTCTGCTCTTCTAGAGTTTACATTCTAGAGGTGGGCAATGGGTGATCAAAACAGTAACGCAGTGAATGTACAACCTGATGTCAGGTAGGGTCAGTGTTATGAAGAAAACCAAATAGGGTAACGTGGCAAAGAGTGACTGCTGGGGTCCTTGAATTATCTGTTGGATAAAAATTTCTTAAACTTGATGCTGTTGATGAGGAGCAATGAAATGAATATCTTTTCTTACAAAATTATTGGCAACCACTCTCAAGGGTGAGGGGGCACGTGTCTCTCAGAGTCCGTGATCCACCCATTCCTCAGCAGCCCAGCTGAAAGATGTTATCTTTTTGAGCATGTGGAGACTGGGAAAAAATGTTGGGGACTGTTAGACTTTATTGAACAAATTGGTTGAGGAAATGTGTCAGAGATGGAGTTAGGTTCTAGGGATAATATAGTTACTAAAGCAGACATAGAACCCACCCTCATGAGGCTTTCATTCTAGGAGAGAAACATTCTACCTAAAATAATGGTAATTGCTCTCAGGAAACTCAATGCAATGCCCTATGATTTTTCAGACATGTTATTTATTTACATGGTTTTTGCATGAATATTTTTCAACAAATGGGGGATAAAGTAATCACAGTAATAATTGCATTATTCTGTCAGTATTCTGGGATATAGTTTCTATTGTAAAATATTATTTATAAATATATATAACATCAATATAATTGATATGTCCTCATTGTGTATATATATATATATACACATATTTTTTTCCTTTGAATGCATATTTGCAATTGATTAGTTTTATGTGGTAACTTGAAAATTTTGTTATTGATCATTATCACTGCTGTTGCAGTAGCAGCTATGACATTTTTAGGTCTGAAGTCATGTTAATTCCACTTTAAGTCCAATTTAATTCCATTTTGCATAACATGCATCACTGCTTAATATAAGTGGACATGTGTGACCTCAGAACCCTGTAGAGCTCCTAGGGACCATGAGGCACTGGGAAGATTCTGAGAGATTACAATTTTGTACTGCAGGCAAAATATTCATTAGGCTTTTAGGGGAAGGATTTCTTCACTGGTTGTTCATCTGGAGATGGCTCAGTGAAATGACCCAGTGTCAAGAAATGTAAGCCTTTACTCAGGGAGACCAGAGAGGGGAAAAAAAAACCTCCAACAAACTCTGGATGCATAAAGGGCTTTTCTGCTTTTGAAGATTTCCAATAAATGTCTTCTCAGGTAGCAATGGAGGAGTTGACAGTATTCTTTGAGACATCTCCACACTTAATAATATCTTAGTGCTCTGTTTTCATGAATATGGAGATTATAAAGAAATCTGTTTCACATTTAAGTGATAAGTTAACCTTTCTGCCACATGTTGGTTATAATGTCAAAATCTCCTTTGAAAAAGTCAAGTTGATGATCTATGCTGAATCATTCATTCAGATTCAGCCTAAGGGGGTTAAGAGGTGAGAATAGGTGTTGTCATATTCTCTCAGAAATTACCTAAGAATTAGGAAGCGCAGTTGTTCCAGGAGAACTCTGGAAGAATCTGTCCCTAGAAGGAAGCACAAAACAGTACAGCTGTGTACTTTGAAAATAAGAAAAAGACACAAAGCAGAATTCAAGACACATGCGTGAAACATTTAGATACTTACTGATGTTAATATTTTCACTTGTGCTTTGCTTTTTTACCTAAAGAAAATAAGCAGACTAGGAGATTCATTGGGAAAAGGCTGAAGGAACCCTTAGAGGGGAATGTAAGTTCTTAACTTATATTTACTTGAGACTAATAACAAAAAACCCTAAAACAAACCAAAAAGAAAAAAAAGAGAAAGATTTGCTTTCTCTTTTTCAATTGCAATTATGTTGATTCTGTTTGAAAGAAAAACAAGCAATTTCAGAATCATTGTTATAAACTAATATTTATTTTTCTGGATATGAAAACTACAACACGTGGATAATGTATCTCTTAGGTTTCTTAGTAACCTCTGCTAATGCCTCTCATGTCTAAACTGCTGGGTCTGGTACGAACCAATAAAAATATACCAATGATTTTCTGGAGGTAGACCCAACTGCTGAAGGCAGAGAGGGACACACTTAATGCATGCCTGAAAATCAAATTATTTTTGCTTAAATAGGTTTTACTATATCTCTTAATGAGAAACATTAATTAATAGCATCCAGTTTCACAACTCTGTGCAGGCTGGGATGGTGTCCTAAAACCGTTGGTGACATTTAATAACATCCTGAATTTTGGTTAAAAAAAGTCAACTGTGTGTAAGTACAGAACATGAAGAATGAACCTTATATGCTGCTAAAATGAAAACTTCATAGGTGTTTCAGTTAATTGTGAGTCTTCAATGGGAGTTGTAGGCCAGAATGATTCTGCAGTGTTAGGCAATTAACAGGGAGCCCTGCTGTGCTTTGTCCTGGCCAGTTAAATCTTGGGTATTATATTCAATGTCCATGTGCTCCTTAAAACTTATGTCTGGGGGATGTTAACAGTCAAGCAATAGCTGAAGGAACTGGAGATGTTTAATAGGAAAAGAAAATTATAGGTTTCATCTGAGAGCTATATTCAGATATGAGGAATTCATGTAGAAAAGGAATTCACTTTCTTTGTAGCTTAGAAGAAATAGTTTCAAAGAGCATTCTGGGTCTGCATTCTACATACTGAAGGCAGATTTGGGCTTAGCCTCAGTAGAGCAATTAGAGCTTTTCAAAATGGAATGGCCTGGACTTCCCTGGTGGCCCAGTGGTTGAGAGTCCGCCTGCCGATGCAGGGGACACAGGTTCGTGCCCCGGTCTGGGAGGATCCCACATGCCGCGGAGCGACTAGGCCCGTGAGCCATGGCCGCTGAGCCTGTGCTTCCGGAGCCTGTGCTCCGCGACGGGAGAGGCCACAACAGTGAGAGGCCCGCGTACCGCAAAAAAAAAAAAAAAAAAAAAAAAAAAGAAAAGGAATGGCCTTCATTGTCAGGTAGAGAGCTGCCTGGGAAAAAGCAAGTAAAGGTTTACCTGGATAATCACTTGCTAGATTTATTATTTGATAGATCCTTGGAAGGCAGGGGGTGATAGGGATTATGGAGTTAAGGGGCAAAATGGGAATGGATTCCTGGGTGATTTCATATTCTAGATGGGCCTTAGAATGTTTTGAGTCTCTTGGGTCAATTCTAGAAGGATTTAATTGGTACCTATCGTCTTTCTCATCATTGTTATTGTATCTGTAATAATCTACTCCCCTGGAAGCTAAATGCGCTCAAGTGGCAGGACTCTCACTAGCTGAGGCCCTTTCTAAGGCCTTGGGAGGGGCTCAAGCAATGGGATTTTTCTAACATTTTCAAAATTAAGATGTTTTAACCACAATTAAGACTGCTAATTCTTTCCTTCTTGACTTTCCCTCTGCCACACTTCGGAATAGCTACAGGCATTATTGGGATCTTGGTAAGGGGGAATTGAGCTGAAAAAATAATTGTCCTATTTTTAACATTTGCAATTTGCTGAGGTTTCTCTTTCTAAATAAATATTTACTTGCGTACATACTTTGTAGCATAATTTTGTATTCTCTTACAGAGGCCTCCCAATTGTATAAGCTTCAGATCCTGCAATTCCTGGATCTATTTCTCTTTGCCCTGTTGATATGTGTCACGGTTCTAGGTGCCACAAATAGTAAGATGCATAAGTCATTATCCTTTATATCAAGTTATGCACAATGGTAGGTTGGGAATCTGATCAGTTTTATTATGGGCTCAACTATCTACTTGAAGAAATGATTAATACTGGTATACAATACAATATTTTTACAACTTTACATGCGTGGACATTTTTTTTTTTTTTTTTTTTTTTCTTTTTGTGGTATGCGGGCCTCCCTCTGTTGTGGCCTCTCCCGTTGCGGAGCACAGGCTCCGGACGCGCAGGCTCAGCTGCCATGGCTCACGGGCCCAGCCGCTCCGCGGCATGTGGGATCTTCCCAGACCGGGGCGCGAACTCGGTTCCCCTGCATCGGCAGGCGGACGCGCAACCACTGCGCCACCAGGGAAGCCCGCGTGGACATTTTTATTATGGGATATGAAATGATTAATTTAAAAACAATGAGAAAGACCAACAGTGACCATGATCTACCCAATCTAAGAAAATCATATTATTGTATTGTAATCTAATTTATGTGTATATTATTCCCATGGCAAAGGTAAAAGCATGTTATCGTATATATCTTACTGATTAGGAAACTAATGTATGTATGAAGATTTCAAAACATTTTTATGCTTTGGGATGAAATCACTTTGACATCCAATCAAGTGAAGCCAGCTAACAAATTTTGAGGATCTTTAAGAAAGAATTTTTTCTCTATCTTAATCAATAATAATAGGTTACCAAACATGCCTTCAGACAACCTGGAGCTTTTTCTATATCTTTAGAAACAGATCAAAAAAAAAAAAAAAAAAAGAAAAAGAAACAGATCAGTGCTCTGTATCTTTTTGCCAAAGTTCAATTTTATTCTTTTTTCCATCTTTTGGAAGGCAGTCATGTTGAGCATGATTCTGTGCTGGCATCTTCAGTTTATTGGTGTTCGTTTTAAAAAGGTTCTATGATTTTGAAGATAACATAGTCAGGAGATAACACAGTCATAGTGCCATGACTGTGAATTCCATATACAATAACATCATTTCTTCCATCCAGGGAAGCTCATGCTTTCCGAAGGGTATAGAAGTTCCTCCAAGTGCATGGCTAGCTAGCAGGTGATCTTTTCATATCTCCTGCTGAGCAGATTGGCTCAAGGGGAAAAAATGCTGTCCAGCTTGTCCAAACACAACTGGTGTGCAAAAAAATATCAGATCAAATATCATTCCCTTCATGTGTGATCTTTGTTGAGATTGGTGTAATAGAGAAATTGGAAATTCAGATGTTCTGTTACAACATTGTAGGTAATTCCAGAATGAATTGTATTTTTAAGTACGTAGACATGTTTTTAACTCTGAAATGGGATTTGGTGACTCCATCATTTCCTAGAATGTGCTATTACCTTTCTCTACTTCTTTTTAAAAGTCAATTTTATTACACGTATGTACAATATTTCTAAATATTCTGTTTCCTTTGATTTTAGTGTTTATTTGTTTCAGCAAATATTTTTCAGCAACTGTAATGTACTTGAAATTGACAAGTATTTGAATGATTTCTCTTGAACTTAAAAAAAAAAGAAAAACAGACATTAAATACTGTTATGTTATAGATATTCTAGTAGATGAGTGGATAGATTTGATTCTTGGCATGCTTGCTTTAAGTGTTATGCATGGTATTAAACTTAATAGGAGGGGAATACACTAAACATTTCCTTCATTCTTCTGGAAATCAGTGATACACAGTTATGTTAAATATATATATGTGCATTACATATTACTTCTGTAGAAGGGAGGAAAACTTTCGAGAACCCTCCTATGTATTATTAGGGACTCTGCCAGGCATTTTATATACATTTAATTTAATTTGTTTACATTATTTATCTGAGTTATCCTATTTTATATAGGATAACTATAAAATTAACCACATTTTGGAGACATTCTTTTGGGTGACACTGCAGTTGACAGAGCCAGTGTTTGAACCAGGTTTAAGGGGCTCTTTTCACAACCCTGTTTTGTCAGTGGAAATGGTTCTGCAAGATGGAGATATTCACTAATGAATATGACACAAGAAAACTTCGGGAGGTGATGGTTATATCTGTTTCTTTGATTGTGGTGATGGTTTCCACAGGTGTATGCATGTGTCCGAACTCATCAAATTGTATGCATTGAATGTGTGTAGTTTTTTGGGTTTTTTTTTGTTTTTTTGCGGTACGTGGGCCTCTCACTGTTGTGTCCTCTCCCGTTGCGGAGCGCAGGCTCCGGACGCGCAGGCTCAGCGGCCATGGCTCACGGGCCCAGCCTCTCCGCGGCACGTGGGATCTTCCCGGACCGGGGCACGAACCTGTGTCCCCTGCATCGGCAGGCGGACTCTCAACCACTGCGCCACCAGGGAAGCCCAAATGTGTGTAGTTTTTATGTCAGTTATACATCAGTAAAATTGTTTAAAATATGTGCACAGGCATGACAGGACGTATTTTATTAAAAATCAGAAAAAAATAAATAAGTGAAACTTGTTTAAAACAAAGATGTGGTCCTATAGGTGAAGATGCCTACTAATGGATCTCAGACATAAACACTGAGTAAATTCTAGTCAGTTTTGAGACATGGTTCCTATCCTCATGTGGCTTATAGTTTAAGGAAACCAGATGCAACTATACATGTAATAGAGAATGAAAGTCAGCAGAGGAGTGTCATGCAACTTTAAACAAAGAGCTATGGGGAGTGAATCTGGGGTCTTTTTGTTCACTTATTTGAGAAAGGATGTTATTGAAAACTTTAGACAATTTTAGATAATATAAAATCCCCTGGAAACCCTTAGGCATTCAGACAGAAAAACTTATTGAAAGCCCTTTATATACCCTTTTAAGAAAGTATTCAATCTAATTATTCTTTTAACATTAAAAATCCAATTTACTGATCATGAATCAAAAGCCTATATGGAACTTAAAACTTTAGTCACTGATATTAATAAAAACCTTATTTTCTCATAGCTTGTGAGATTTAGCTTAGAGTTGGTAGAGTCTCACTAAGTTATTTTAACACATTATTATTATAATATAGAGTTAATAAAATACATCCATAAACCTTACTGTGAAAAGTAAATGCATATTCAATATGACATGTGTGAAAACTCAGACAAGGACTCAGTTTACTGTTTTTTCTCCAAGAGGTTATATTTCAAATATGATGACAGAAGTTTCTAACATTTAGTGGTTATATAGCAAGTACGGCAGAGAGAACAGCTTAGCAAACCAGCAGTGACACAACCAACCCCAAAGGTGGCATGTGGCGTACCTTTACATCATTCAGAGCCGTGGCATATGTCAGAGTTTTTTGCCCTGTCGCTCAGTTAGTTTGAGCAATTTCCATTCCATTACGCTCTCTTACAGTTTCTGTTTTATCCCCCTTCTGGCTTATTCAAGTGTTTAAATTTCAAATTAGTAGCTTGTCTTTATCATTCGTATTGGGATTGGGGAAACGTATTACAGCCGTTGGACATGTTTACCATATTAAAAATAATAACAAAGAAAACAAAAATGATTAAAAAAAGAAAAACATACTAAGGGTTATGTTTAAGACACAGGCTACCCTGATAAATTACCTCAATGCAGTATTATTGAACTCCTTTTCTAAAATACCCTTATCAAACTTGAGAACATTGAGAAGGGGTGTGTGTGTGTGTGTGTGTGTGTGTGTGTGTGAGTGATATTTAAAATGTGGGGACGGGATCAATTGACAGAAGTAAGTCCTAGAAGTTCTTTCTTTTTTTTATACATTTTATTACTTTTGTGTGACTCTCACAGTTCACATCATAGTATGCGTAGATAGATAAATAATCACGTAGTAGGGAACAAGGGAATAGTAACAACAAAAAGCAGTATTATTTATAATTATATAATGCTGAATATTGTATGTTACATTTTTATATATTATTTTTAACAAAGTCATTTGTATGAGAAGCCAAGATTTATAATCTACCATCTTATGATTTGAAATGCTTTTCCAGGAATTTAAGGGAGGGGGTTCTGTGTTATCTCAGTAGAGTCTCATCAAGTTACAAACCTCAGATCTCATCATGGCTCATTGAGGTCAAAATGCTGATGTGTTTCTCTGTGGCTTTTTGTATAAGTAAAGTGAAATGAAAAATTGAGGGTATTGTTTATATTATTCAGTTTTACAAATACTTTATTGTGTCTGTAGAACAAATGTTTCTTATTCCAGCTAAGAAAAAAAGTATACGAATGGTTAATGCATGCTGTGACCATGTGAAACTCAGGGATTGGAATTTACTATTGATAGTGTTTGCATTTCAACTTCTGTTCATTTCTTTTTGAGGACTAGGTAATGGGGGGGGTACACAACAGTAAGCCAATAAAGGTACTGGTAGACACTCCACATATTAGATAATCCATTTAAGAATAGGAAGTCAGCATCCCCTTTTGTAATTATGTAAAAAGATGATTGGGATTTGGAATTTCGTTTATAAGTTTGAAATCTGGAATTGGTTCATTTTATTTGCAAATGATTATGAGGTTGAACAGCACACACTCTACTTGGATCCTGTGTAGTGAATTCTCATATGATCAGCATAGATAATAGACTATTTCCTTTCCTACTTAAAAAGCATTTTCAAAAGGTTTGTAAATATTTGTTTCTCAGGAATCCATTTATCTTCTTCCTCAGTTCCAAAAGAACTATTATGGGGTTACAGAAAAAGATGATAAATGAGCCCAAGGAGCCTGTGTTTAAATTGTCCCACTC
The DNA here is from genome assembly GCF_002837175.3 of Physeter macrocephalus. Lineage (NCBI taxonomy): Eukaryota > Metazoa > Chordata > Mammalia > Artiodactyla > Physeteridae > Physeter > Physeter macrocephalus. The sequence goes on along the minus strand of NC_041228.1, from coordinate 31,722,172 downwards.
TAAGGTTGTACTATTATTTAGTAGACACGCAAAGTCTTTGTAGGCATTAGAATTAACTGATTAGGTACTGGATTTTTTAACGCCAGAATTTTGAAATGAGAATAAGTCAGTCATGGAGCTATTCTGCCTTTTATTTATCCGTAGTTAGGTCCATATGAAAATGCAATGTAACACGGAAGAAAAATAGTGGAAGACATTCCTTTTCAAAGGAATGGCCTGGACTTCAGCCGCTCAATTCCCTTTCAATTCTGAGGGCCCGGGGAGCGTGGTCTGTAATCGTATACAAACCTTGTAACAAAGAAAGCGACAATAAAACCCATCTGCTCTTAGTTATTCTTGTGCACAATACAAGGTAAAACCTGGAATGAACCATGGGGTCTTTTGATTAATTGAACTTAACTGATGGTTATCCAGAAACTCTGTTTTATTACAACCTTTACTGAAATTCTCAATTGAAGTTTATGTTCAGTTTAAGTGAACATAATGGAACGTATAATTTAGGACGTTATAGAAACTCTGCATCATCATTCTAAATGATAAAGCTCATTACATACATTGTATAACTCCAGAGATGGAGATATAGAAGATGAAGAAGTCTGTATTTGATGCGTACTGACCTCAATTTCTTACAAAAACAATATAAACAGAAAATATACCTGACTACCCTATTACATTGTTTGTTTTTGTTTTCTGTATATTTATATTTACATATGTAATCATAGTATAGATATGATTTTATTGTGCTTGTAAGAAGAAATATTTTCCATACTTCTAGATGGTTTTATTGATTTTAATTTTGCATTCTGCCCTGTAGTCTCTTAGCTGATTTGCTACAATTTATCTAAACATTCTATTTTAAGGCATTTGGCTAGTATTTAATTTTTATAACTAACACTGAAAGGACTAAATTAATGCATATAGTCATTTACTTCTTTTAGGTTTTTCTGGAAGGATAAATTTCAAGCAGTAATATTAGTGGATTAAAGGATATATAGTACTTTTTAGGAGGTTAGAGTGCAGAAGGAAAGGATAAAGAAAAACACTTTTATAGCTTTGGTATTAGAGTTTTAGAGTTCCTACATCCTTAGAAATTCTAGAACTCATTGACTCTGGAATATCAATGCACGTTTTTAGGCAGGGAGTGATATCATCAGACATAATTTGTACAGAGGCTGAAGGCAGGCAGCCCACCTGAGAGTCTGTTAAAGCAATTCAGGTGTGCAATAATGATTTCCTGGGCCAGGGTGGGTTTGAAAATGTAAAGGAACATGGGAACCTACTCCTCATTATGTATTTATTCTGGGTGCTCTGGGAACAAAAGGAGACAGAAGGTTCCACTCTAAAGTTTATGAAATACTTGAGTAGTAAAGTTATTCAGAGAAGAAATATTAGATAAATAAAGGGATAGAGTACTGTAGATTGATTTAAGTTAGATAGGAAGGCTTTTGTATTGACTGAATCTTAAGCTGAAAGTTTAAGGAAATGGAAGATTATTGGTAGGAAGGAGGGAAAGATGGCTCTCAAGGTAGGGGAAGAGCAAAGAAAAAATTAGGCAAATTCTATTTCTTTTTGGGCGCTGAGCAAATGAATAAATTCTCACCTTAGTGCATATTTTAGCACATTAGGATTTGCTTTATTCATTCATTCATCTATTTATTAGTGATTTTGGGAGGATACAAATTTAAGTCATACTTTCTCTGATATAAAAATTACTATATTCCATCTTATTTCAAAGTTGTGAAATGAACATCAAATCTAACTAGAATATTTAGGTACAAATTCAATTTTGTACTTAAAGATCCTGACTCAGAATCCTTTCATTGGGATCTGGGCTGCTGTGAAATTGTGCCCACTGTCTCTACATATCAAATGATTAAATTTGGTTTACAGATAATGTTGATTAGAAGTGTAAATAATGAAATCTGGAATATTTAATAGGAAAGAAATATTTCTTTATTCCCCAAATCAAATATTAATCTTCTTTAAAATGTATGTTCAGATTATTGCTGTGAAAAAGATGGGGAACCATTTTTCCCTTTAGATAAAGTGGTCCAATTTTTATATAAAAACAAAACTTACAATATTTAATTGGTGGAGAAATTATTTAACCAAAATGATTGCAATTTGCCTAGGACCCAGAAGCCTCACCAGCCTTTGGGGAGCTTGTTAGAAATGCAAATTCCTGAACTCAACTCCAGACCTACTGATTCAGAACCTTGATTGGTGGATTTTAACAAGTCCTCCAGGTTGTTCTTACCTACACTGAAGTGAGTAAGCTGCTAATTTAGAGGACTTCTTATACTAAACTTAATTATGGCTAACTGGTGCCTAATCTAAACTTTAGGCTTCTCACATTTGGGACCGAGCCTTGGGTACAACATGGGTAGTGTTGCGTTGATCTTGCACACTGCTGGATGGTTTAAATGTTCCTTCATAAAATAGCATTTTAATTTTGTGCCCATAGTAGAAGCTTGGTTTAACAGCTTTTAAATTCCTAACCAAGATATGCTTGCTTCTTTCATTATATGCTTTTAAATGTGTTTTTTCTATATAGTAACAATCTCAATTATAACTTACATAATTACTAGGACATAGTTTTTTTTTTAAACCCCTTCAGTGAACTTCATTAGAGATAATTAATGGCATTTATGATATTGGCAACACGTAAGCCCACACCATTTCAACGCTAAGGAAGGGCACGACTTTAATTTGTAAACAAGTCTAGGCAGTGCTCATTTTTTTGCATTTTGTTTTTCACTTCTTTTGATGTGACTTTAAAAAAACATCCAAAGTTCCTATTTTATCATCTTTCTTTTCCCTCTTATATACTGGCTATGCTGATATACTTGAGCAGATGACAATAAAAGTCAGGATTTGGCTTTCTAGTTATCTTTTCTCAGTCTCCATAAATATTGCCATAAAAAGCAGAGCTCAAATTGTAGTTAAGGTTTAACCTTGCACTGTTATAGAATGCCTTTTTGCTTATTGAAAAAATCTTTAAATGTTAATATTTAAACCTTATCTATCTGCCTACCTACCTACCTACCTACCTACCTACCTACCTGATTATCTATACCAGTCAGTTACAGTTAGGGGAACTCATACAGATTATTTCACTCTGAAGAGCAACATTAGTGTTGTTCAAATTTTGTTCAAATTGGGAACAAGTTTATTTACCTGAGGAAGATAAGTCGTATTAGTTGGGTTCTTGGTTTGAGTCACACTACTACCTAAGCAAACATGTAAATCTTCAAACATTATGGTTAATAATCTTTCACCTTCCTAACTTGGTCTTTTTCTAATTATTTTCTTGGACTGTCAAAATTTTGCTTTCCAGAAGCCTTTTCTAGTTCTTCTGAAGGGACTCCTTCCTGTACTGTCATACTGCGCACTGTGTGTGTCTTTCTCTCACCATAAATCCACTCTGGGCTCTGTTCAGATGTCACCTTACTAGAGAGGCCTCCCTGACCACCCCATATAGGATAGTGTCTCCTTCCTTTGTCAGTGGCTGTCACCTTACTCTGATTTATTTTTCTCCAGAGCACTTATCATCACCTGAACTATGTACTCCATGCAAGCAAGGACTTTGTTATTCTTGTTGGATTGTTTTAAACAGTCTATACACAAGAACCAGGAATTATCTAGCATTAATCTTCTTTCTCCCTCTTCTGAAGTGTAAGTTCCATTAGAGCTGGGACTCTTGCCGATTTTATTTCTTGCGATGCCTCCAGAGCGTAGTACGGTGCCAAGCAATTGTAACCAACCAACAATAGTTGGCGGATGGATAAATATGGAAGTGGACAGTAGCAGAAACAGTGGGTTTTGCGCGTTAGTGCATTTGTGTTACTCATTTGCTACTTACTAGTCTTCATATTAAAGTCTTATATCAGAACTCCTATGTTAGCTGTCTTCATATTGCCCTTTAGGTGTTTATTTAAATTTTTTTAAAGGACCAGAGTTTCTACTAAATGTTAAATTCTGAAAAATTGTTAGTTTTCAGTTTCTAGTATGTTTCATTTGAATTTTTTTTTTTTTTTTTTTTTTTTTTTTGTGGTATGCGGGCCTCCCTCTGTTGTGGCCTCTCCCGTCGCGGAGCACAGGCTCCGGACGCGCAGGCGCAGCGGCCATGGCTCACGGGGCCAGCCGCTCCGCGGCATGTGGGATCCTCCCAGACCGGGGCGCGAACCCGGTTCCCCTGCATCGGCAGGCGGACGCGCAACCACTGCGCCACCAGGGAAGCCCTCATTTGAATTTTTAATACATTTTAAAGCATCAGTAAACTGTGACTTAATTATACAGGTATCATAAAGATTTGGTTGTGACAGTAGTCTGATGAGTATAACTACCCACTTCCTGGACCATAATTGTCCAGGAAGTACCAGTAGTGGTACTTTAAGTAAACAAGTCTATAAAAGTAAACCTCAGTGGAGAGCTGTCATGAGAGGCTGGTCCAAAGGCAGCAAACCACTTATGGATGCTAACTTTTTTACAGGAAGAAATGTGATTAAGATATGTTAAATGGAGATCTATACAAAACCAGTGAAATTGTTAAAATATTCAAATATGCCATATTGTAACAAGAAAACACTGCAATGCACTGAAATCAGCAGTAGAACAGCTGTGTTTTAAAGGACAGTACTTTGAATGTCACTTGACAATTTGCTTTCAATTAGAAGTAATTTACAGGAAGATGCCCACAAGCTAATCTTTACAGGATAATTAAGTTCCATTTTCTTTACTTTTAATTAAAAAGCAGAAAAGATTTAGCTGATCTATAAAAAATGTTCTGTTTAAACATTCATCAGACTTCACACTCTTTTTTTGTTATTTGTTGTAGCAGATGTTATCAAAAGTGCAGTCTGCTCTGTTTTAAACCCTGAGTATTTGGAAAATGAAACATGAGTTGCAGTAAGCATGTACTGGTGAGGTATGATCATTTAACATCTGTATGTTCAAAGAGGGTAAAACAAATACTGCTGTTCCATTCCTTAATTGTGTTCTGTCTGATGCATTTAATTGTTCAACAAAACCACATACATTAAAATGAGAAGCGGTGCAACTTTTGAATTTTAAACATTATATGTAGTAGGATGATACTTAAAAAAACCTTTAAGTGTTTTAAAGTGTCTGTAGATTCAAATGTAACATGTTATTTTATTGTGATTTTAATGGTTTAAAACGACACTGTATTTTAACATGAGAGTTTACTCATTGAAAAGATGGGAGATTTAAGGTGACATTCTAAAGTCATTTAAAACTTTATTTCTTGTATTAACATAGTTTGTAGCATCATTGCTGTTTTCATGTGACAAAATAAAATATGTTGATGTTTGTTGATGTTTGGTTCTATAAATCGCTATTACAGTGACATATATATGCACATATGTGTGTATATATATGTATATTATTTTTTACCTGATGAGAACTGAATGGTTGGATTTGTCATGCTTACTCTTGTATCATACTATATCTTGTATCATATGGTGCTAAGGAGTTTTGCACTGAAAATTCTCCAGTCAAGAATTCTTTAATCCAGTATTTTGGTATTTGTTTTCCTGTTCTTTTTTTGGCTGTTTAATCGATCTGTTCATGTTGGTAATAGTTTTGTTTTTTTGGACTCTTGAAGATTTCCATAACTTGAAAAAAAGTTGGGACACTATAGATCAGTATACATAAAATTTTTATAGTAATAGTTTCATTCACTATGACTTTTGTCAAGCAAGCTTGATTTTCAATTTTCTGGTCAGTGAGTACCTAAAATTTAAAGATGCTATTAAAGTTACCTATTTTTACTTACTTTTACTTTCTCATTTTATTTCTCTCTGTTTGAAGGAAAACTAGAAATAGCAAGAGAGCTTGCTCACAAGGCCATTTATTTATTTGCTTTTGCCATTTAGATTTATATATGTAGCAAATATGCCTAAAGGCACTCTGACCAATACAGTTTAGGAGACTGCAAAATAAAATAAAGAAATGCAATTTATTCCAGCATATATTATAAATTTCAGGTAGGAGCTTAATTATAATAATCACAGTGCATTCATTTGAATGGAGTATGTGTTTGAACATGTAAATGTCATCAGGTTCTGTAATGAACTGGCAAAAATGTGTGCTTCTCTTATTGAAAGGATAACACTGGGAAAAGATTAAGCATGCCCTGTCTCCCTCCCTCTCTCTTTTATTTTTGGTAACCAACACCTGGTTTGATTACATCTTTTTGAACTATAAAAGCTATACTATAAACTCCTTACATGGAAGTTTTTATGAAAGGGAACTATGACAAACTGTGCTTAAACTTTCCACTTTCAGAAGGATTCCACCTTTTTTTTGTCATCCCATAATTCAGACTTTCCTTAGTAAAGAATGAAGCAGTTTTGTTCATTGTTCGAGAGAGAGCAGTGATTTCCCTTTGGTGCTTGGTTTTCAAGTTTGACTGCTTTAGAAGAACAGGACAGAGTCTTATGTATTCACGGTGCTCCGAGGAGTTATCAGCTGACCTTAGGTGTGTTTGCCTTGTTCATTGCACCTAAGGCATTGGCTTGTACATGATTGGTCCTCATTAAATATTTATTAAATGACTGAGTGGTCAACAGTAAAAGTTAGACGCAGCTCCATTGTATTCCTTGCACACTTTTAGTGGATTCCTTCTCATTCCTTACTTTTTCTTTTTTGTAAGATCAAAAGGATCTGTGATCTAAGAACCTATAAGCGATTATGTTGCTTTTCACCTCCTCCAGGCCTGCACTTCTTATAAAGGTAGGTGCTGTGAATATTGAAACTATACATATAAACCAACATATCAGAGAAATATATATATATATATATACACACACACACACACACACACATACACACATACATATGTATATATACATGCACATGCACGGAAATACCTTCCTAATTTCAGATAAAAAAGATGGATTTTTTTCTTGTCCAAATTTAGTTATTTTCCTCGGCAGTTGTTATAGCTTATGATCCCTCCCACAAACACACAGTTGATTACTGTAATGCTTTTAGCTTTCCTCTGTTTCTCCTTGTTACCACTTCACCCTTCTCCACACTCAAGTCTACCAGCTTGATCTTCCAAAAGGAATTTTCAACATGGTTGTGATTGCTTAAAAGTCTTCTGTGCCTCCCTATTACCTACTTCATTAAGTACAACTTCTTCTGCCTTGGTTTTAGGACTGTACATAATTTGTATTACTTTCCCTTTCTCAAATTATTTCTCCTGTTCTCCAGCTCATACAGAGCCTCTGCTTCAGTGAGGCAGGAGGGCTCCTCCTACACCCCTCCCCCAACACACACACATTCACTTCAAGTCCCTGCTTCTCGCTTTTTGTTTGTAAAAAAGGACCTGCCTTTTCCCCTCCATCATCTAAATCTTTCTCATTAAAAAGGTGCATCCTCCAAGAAGCTTTCCAGTATTCTTCTAATCCATACTAATTACTCCTTTTTATATTTCTATTGCAATAATAGTGTCAGGCATTTTAAAACTTGTTTTCTATATTATAAAATATATATATTTATTTATGTTAGCTTTGTCTCCCTATGAAGAGTGCAAGCATTTTAAGGACAGAAAAAGAAATAGTTCTTATGTCTCTTTTGCTTTTTTGTAAACCTTAACTTTCAAAGCATGGTGGTAAGCAGGTGGTAAGCATTTATTTCATGTTTTGTTTGACTTTTAAAAACAGACTATACATTAGAAATTCATAACTAGCTATATAAACATACTGGGAGAAATATTGAATAATATTTTCTCATATATTTTGAACAAGCTTTTTTCTTTTTTTCAAAGGCTTGGAAATTACGTTTTATATTTGTTTCTAGAAAGATACTCTGCCACTTTGGAAAAAATATATTCTTTAAGAAAGTAATTACCGCTAGCCCGAAGATAGGCATAAATCATCAGGTTTTAAGAACTATCATTTTAGTTCTCAATAACTCATTTTGGAGCTAGTACGTTAGTGAAAGGAAGGATGTGTAAGTCATCTATCTCCTTAACCATAGAGTGGAGTGCCACCCTGCCACTGCCTCTCACTGGGTTCATCAGCGCCTTTACATATTTGTAATTACCCTTCCATAAATAGTTTGCAACTTGACCATACCATTTTGCCACTCTATTAGAATGAGGCACAAGGTCCGAGTTGAAAGCAAAATCCTTAATGAATTTAACAAAATTAAGCAAAGAGCTTTAGGTTATAGGAGCAGAGTTAATGGATTCAGCTGTTCTTTACTCTCACTTCAACCAACACATTCTGCGTTCATTTTCCAGATGTGAACCACATTCAGTTAAAATGGAGTAAAATTAATTTTGTGAAACTGTTATATCACCCGTGGAGATAATTGGCGATAACCTAGTGTGTCACAAAACTCGAGCTAGAAAATCAGCATTTATGGGGTTGGTTTTAGTAACTATGTTGGGAAAGGATTTCAAGATTCATTTTTAATGCATATTTCTCAACTTTTGCTAGGGTTCTTTCATGTGACTTAGCTGTGACCAGAATTGGATTGTGATGGGGTCCTAGAATGCAGAGGGGACCAATCCCAGAACCAGAGACAGTGCATGACAGTTTCTCAAAATGTGGTTGGTCCATGGACCAAAGCCATCAGCAATACCCAGAAGATGCTTAACAAAACAAATTTGTGGGCTCCACCCCAGACAACCAACACAAAATCTCTGTAGATGGAGCCCAGGAATCTGCAGGGTAACGAGCTCTCCAGTTGAACCTTATATTGATACTTGCTCAAGTGTAAGAGTTAATGGTCTATGGAACCCCAGAGGTCAGCTCATGCATTATCAGACAAACCTATCCTCCATATTTCAATTGAACAATCTATATCTAGTGATTTTTCATCTCTTATTCATCATCATAAAATGCTGACAATTTGAATCAAGTTTTTTTTTCTAATATTGGTCATTTCACAGTTTTCATCTGTATTCTGAAAGGTATTCTGAATTGATTCATCTGAACTGATTAAAATGTAAACTACAGAGCTAGATCACTATGATAAGCTGTGGAAATTTCACAGTCTTTTCTAAGAACAAATGTGTGTTTTGTTTATCTTTGTGTCCTTCCAGCCTAGCAGAGAATGAAAGCAACTGAAAACAACCTTATTCTGGCCCAATTTTGCCACTTAGGTTTGTTTCATTTTGGCATATGGCCGTGTTCTTTCAACATACAGGAAACTATCTGCAGAATGAGTCAGATTTCAGATTCTTCGAACAACTTGATCAGATGGATATTTCCCTGAAGGACAGAGGTTGTTGATCTCCTACAATTAACTGTTTTTACATATTTAGATGTTAGACAAGTGACATGGAGTTCTATATTGGTTATAATACAGGACTTTTAAAATAACTTGAACATTTCTTGAAATCTTTGTTTTCACAGTGTGCTACATATATATGCTAGTCTTATATTGATCTGTCTAGCAATATCACATAAATAATGTCATTAATTAATGTCATTTAAAAATATAGATTACATCAACTTTTACACTTACATGAACCCTTTTTGAAAAATGAACTTTCATAGTAGTGCTTTATAGAAATTACAAGTTTATAATAGATTCTGTATGTCTGAATGTGTATGTGTTTATGATATTCTTAGAAATCCTACAATATATTGTAGAGGGTATAAAGATAATTTTTGGCATTGTCAATTTAGTATAACTTAGATGTGAGACACAATTACAACTTGCAAGGCACTGAGAAGTAAAATCATACTGGATATGAACTGTTAAGTATTTATTTAGGTAGAGGTAGAATTTACCCTGCCAGAATTTTTTCTCTATCTCCTTAAGTTGTATAATATTATGAGGTGACTATAATTATACTGGATCTGGGCTGACTGATCCTGATACTGGTGCTGTCTGTATTTTACGTCTAACCGATTGTATTGAATTTGTGTTATGTCTGCTACATACTGAAAAGTTATAATGCCCTAGAGGGTTATTACTATTAGTGATGCTGAGATACTGTGAGGATAGTAGGCTCTCCTCTTCATTTAGAAAGACTGAGATTTTAGCATGCTTCCTTTTTTTTTGCTACATTTTGTTTATTATGTTCATTTATTTTAATTTTATTGACCCTGTTTAAATACTTATCCGTATCATAATGCTAGGCTCTTGGAGGATGAAGAAGGCATACTATGAAAATGAAGCACAGTTCCTTTCCTCAAGATGGTATTCCCCGTGAGTGACTAAATGCCAGTGTGCCCAAATATGGAAGTAGCATTCTTAACTAACCTGTTTGTAACTTTGGCATTTGTGTGCCATTTAGTTTAAATTTGATAAATTTGATTGCTTGATTCCCAGAATTTTGCTGCAGAGTTCCCTGGGTTGGAAGTGGGGAGGGTAACCCCTAGATGGGAAGTCACAAATAAAAGTTTTGTTTTACTTTGTTTTCTTCTGGTTTAACTGTTGATTTTATTATCTAATGATATTTCCCAAGGCAGCTAGTTCTTTTTTTTTTTTTAATTTTATTTTTTGGCCACGCGGCATGTGTGATCTTAGTTCCCTGACCAGGGATCAGACCCATGCCCCCTGCATTGGAAGCACAGAGTCTTAGCCACCAGACCACCAGGGAAGTCCCAAGGCATCCCGTTCTGTTTAGAGCTTCGGAGGGTGCTAAGACACCTATCACAGGAGAAAGTACTATTGGCCAATTTTTTTTTGCTTTGCTTGTTTACTTTGTCAAGAGATTTATGAAAGTGCTCCAGGATGAATGTGTGTCTCCAATCACATTTATATGGTTCTTTGAAAATCAGGCTTCTTGACTATTTCATGTTTACTAAAATACTTCTTAGTATGTCTTTTAGGGTTTTAGGTCCTTGATGAAGTTTTAAATTATGTTGTATTTATTTCATCTGTGACACTAGCGGTGTCTTAAGTATTTTTTTCTTTATCTCTTTGGCTTACTAACTATATAGAAAACATTTAAATTTGCCCGGTATGGGTGGCCATACAATCAAATGTGCATTTTAAAAGATCATTTGATACAGTGGCTCTAAGGTGGAAGCATTGCCAAATTATTTGGTATAAAAGTACTTGTGTAACATGTCTTCTTTGAACTTTACTTTTATTTTTTCAATGAAGGAAGGAATGAAGAAAATGAATATTTATTGGGTGCTCTTCCTGTACCGAGTATTGTGCTATATACTTTAATTCAGATTATCTCATATTGTCCTTATAATGACACCTCAAGTTAAGCTCTGAGAAATTAAGAACATGTGTGAGATACAAACGCAGCACTGTCTAACTCCCAAAGCAACAGTGTTTCTACCACGACATGTGGCCTCTTGCGTGAGGCTATGTGCTAACGTTTTGTGGAAGGTGCAGTAATCAATGACATCTAGTTCCTGCTTCTGAGACACTAACAAAGGATTGGGAAAGACAGATAGCTTTAGTAAAAACAAGGCATGTGGAATCCTAAGGAGCTGTGTGGACCATGTGCTCTGAGTGTATAGGAAGGAAGAAGACCCATTGTCTAAGGTCAATTTTTCCCTCCTCTAATTTTCTCAAAATTGTTTTAAATAACAGATGAATAGGTATTGCTCGGTGTGTGGTTTACAGCTTATCTTTCTGCTTGCATTTTTCTTGAAAACTGAGTTAACATATTTTCTTTTTCAGAGAAAAAAAAAAAAGAGGAGGATACATAGTGGGCAAGAGATAGGCGTAGTCAGCACCAATTCTATACACTGGTTTTAGCTTCAATCCAGAATTCTGACTCTAGATGGAGATTTTTATTTGTATACCTTTTTTCAAAATTTGGGGACACTTAAAATGCATTTTTTCCCTATATATATGAGCTCCACTTTACTAAGACAATCTTTATGGTATTAGTAGTATATAAGCAGTATTCCCCATATTTAAGACTCATTTGGAGCTTTCTTACTAGAGGGTTGAATAGATGGTTGCTCGATAAAGGCATCCATAAAATAATAATTGAGTGTATTTATAAAAAATAGCTTTTCATTTTGGTTTGTAACATATACTTGTAAATTTTTATAATGTTATGACATATTGTCTAGATTGGTTGATTGGGGGAGGGGAAAACAAATGTAATTCAGACAAGCAATAATTACTAGGTCAAGAAATAGGACAATTAAAAATGATTCATGGCAAGTAGGAGTGAGACATTTATATTCTGAAAATTAATTATGGGACTTTATTTAAATTATAATCAGGAGAAAAGTTCAGGGAAAAGGGAGGTTCAGGGAAATTGTATATGTACTCATCTTGAGCACAAATTAGTAAAGATCTTAGATTCAACTAATGTGTCAGAGTCCATTAAAGAGATTGGAAAACCCTATTTCATTGTGACTAAACTGCCTGAAATTTTAACCTCCAAACTTATATGTAATTGTGATATATATATAATTGTAATATAGAGATTGTGTCTGTTTTGATAAATCTATGTATATATCCATGATGCGAGATATAAAAGAGGTGGATCCTTGATTTTACAGGGCTGACAAAGATGTGTTCTGTTGGCCAAAACAAATGGGAGAGCTCTTATAAAATCCTCAAATCTCTAAATTATAAAAAAGAAATTCTTTTATGACATTTAGACAGCAACTATCTCCAGCTGGGCAATCCACTTAATGTACGTATAGTACATCCTTATCGCTTCTCGGCCTTTTGGCTAAGATCAAGTGTAGTATAGTACATCCTTAGAAGCTGGCTTTTTTTTTTTTTTTTTTTTTTTTTCTTTTTGTGGTATGCGGGCCTCCCTCTGCTGTGGCCTCTCCCGTTGCGGAGCACAGGCTCCGGACGCGCAGGCTCAGCGGCCATGGCTCACGGGCCCAGCCGCTCCGCGGCATGTGGGATCCTCCCAGACCGGGGCGCGAACCCGGTTCCCCTGCATCGGCAGGCGGACGCGCAACCACTGCGCCACCAGGGAAGCCCTAGAAGCTGGCTTTTAACTCTAAAGCTCCGAAGTTTCACAGCCGTGGTCTTTGGCCTTCTAAGGCTCTGATCATTACTGTCCTCCTGAACTCCCGTTTAGTTTTTCCCTTTTTATTCTTTGGCTCACTCTTCCTTCCCCTCACTTCCCCATTAAACTTTTCAGGCCTGGGCCCTCCTATCTCAACTTGCTCTCAGCTTTCCAAACATATTTAGGACTCACCCAGATGAGCCCAGCCTAGTTCATGAGTGCTGGTATAAGGAAGGCCTTGGCCCGTCCCTTCCGGTTTGTTAGGTATCAGGGCATTTGGCATGTTTTCAGTGTGAGCTTTGGTAAACTCATGGGACAAAGCTAATGTATGATAATTTTATTTTTTATTTTATTTATTTATTTATTGGCTGCATTGGGTCTTTGTTGTGGTGCACAGGCTTCTCATTGTGGTGGCTTCTCTTGTTGCGGGGCACAGGCTCGAGACACGCGGGCTTCAGTAGTTGCAGCATGAGGGCTCAGTAGTTGTGGCTCACGGGCTTAGTTGTTCCGCGGCATGTGGGATCTTCCCAGACCAGGGATCAAACCCGTGTCCCCTGCATTGGCAGGTGGATTCTTAACCCCTGAGCCACCAGGAAAGTCCCAAATATATGATAATTTTAGATTCAGTGATAGATAAGTAGGAGATCATTGACCTTGCAATTTGCAAGTCTGTTCTTCTCATGGCTAATATTAAAAATCTCATTTGAATTTTGGAATGACAGTATAAAAGCAGTTTCAGATCTGAAATCCTAGGACTAGAAATCCTAGACTTAAATTGCTTAGAACATGTTTGCTAGAACCAGTTAAAACTCCTTCCAGTAGATGATGAACCTCTCTTAGGGTAGCACCTGTATAAGAAATGGAGCAAATTCCAGGATCAGATATTTAATTTCAATGTTTAAAGTTGATGATGTCTGTAGAAGTGACCAGTACAGGTAATGGACTTTGGGTTTAAAAAGGATTCTGTTTGCCATAAAAAGCATTTTCGGGGCTTCCCTGGTGGCGCGGTGGTTGCGCGTCCGCCTGCCGATGCAGGGGAACCGGGTTCGCGCCCCGGTCTGGGAGGATCCCACGTGCCGCGGAGCGGCTGGGCCCGTGAGCCATGGCCGCTGGGCCTGCGCGTCCGGAGCCTGTGCTCCGCAACGGGAGAGACCGCAACAGTGTGAGGCCCGCGTACCACAAAAAAAAAAAAAAAAAAAAAAGCATTTTCGGCTCTTCATCCAGTATGATCAACAAGCAGCAGTTAGCGTCAGGTTTTTTGTTTATTTAACAAAATGTAGTGGGGGAGGTCTCCAAATCAAACCATACTGGTTAAAAGAGGATAAAAATGATTTCTCTTTTAGTCCGTTCAGAATGACCTCCTGAGGAGAAAGACTGATGAACTCAGCATGAAACACCTGACTCAGCTGCATGGGTTCCGGCCTCTTGGTGTATAGCAAGTTGGAGACTCCTCAGTTTCATTTGGGAACTTGGAAATGTAGGCACTTTTCAAGGGAACAACTTAATTTAATTCCTCCCTCCATTTAGTTTTCCATGCTGTTCAGGATCCTCAGAGTTTTTTTGTAAAGACTGATGATTTCTAATACCCCAGTGATCATTTCAGCTTCTGTTAAAGCTTTGGTGTAAGACTGGCCCCGTCTTTATATATTTGTTGTTTAGTTAACTCACTCCTGCTGATGGATTAGTGGTTAAAACCAAGTGTCTTGTTTGATAGCCTGTTTGATACTGGAATATCTCAAAACAGATGATCATGGTGACTCTGCAGAATGATGTAATGACTTGTGAAAACACTGAATTGATGTCAGTTGCCTTTTAATTGTGTGTGGAGGTTATGGCACGCTACATAATTCAGTCCGCAGGCACGCTCCGCAATATTGAATTCCCCCTCAGACTCCCCATCCCTAACTGTGAGGGTAGTTTTCTTGTTAGGCAGTGAGAGATCTAGGAGTAAAGATTTCTAGATACTTCCTAGACGCACTGGAGAGGCATCTTTTAACATAAGCATTTGTTTAGTTCCCACAAATGGTGTTAATTCTTTATTAAAGAGATATTATGAAGAGATAATAAATCTCTACATGGAAAATAAGTTGGATAGATGTACCATACTGAGGATATTTTTATATTAAATTTCTGTAAGTTAGGAAAGTTGGATAAACATACAATAAGGAGAATTTTTTAAGGAGATGAGAGATAATTGCTGTGGTACTTATTATTAATGCTATCTAAATTAATCTAAGGCCTTGTGAATTTTACCTGCTGGTCATATACTCTTATCACTTTGAGCCTGATTAGAGTAACGTAGGTGTTATAGGAATTGAAAAGTTAAACTGAAATATTCATGCTTGACCCTAAGTACTGGATATTTATACAAAGCAAATGGGAAGAGCACTGTTTTTTGCTTTATTTTTTTCCTGAGTTTTTTCATTATGAAACTGCATACTCCATTAAGAATATGGCAACTCTCTTCCTCCCCAATTCCTTTTCTCTCAACTTCCATTATTAAAATGACTGTATTTTTTTTTTTTTTTTTTTGTGGTATGCGGGCCTCCCTCCGTTGCGGCCTCTCCCGTTGCGGAGCACAGGCTCCGGACGCGCAGGCTCAGCGGCCATGGCTCGCGGGCCCAGCCGCTCCGCGGCATGTGGGATCCTCCCAGACCGGGGCGCGAACCCGGTTCCCCTGCATCGGCAGGCGGACGCGCAAACACTGCGCCACCAGGGAAGCCCAAAATGACTGTATTTTGCCCTATCTGGAAGAATGTGGAATGTATAACTCCTCTTTCCCTTGTTCTAGTTTTTACTATTACTGTTGATAAATTTCAAGATGGGAAAGAGAAGAGTAGGTTTGGCTGAAATGAGAACTAGTGGGGGCGATGCTTGATTTGAGCTCTGGTGAAGAAAGAAAACATTTCTGTAGAAAGGAAGTGCACTGGGGGAACCTGGGTCACAGCTCTGGATTCTGGAAGAAGAATTGGCAACAGGTAACTCTCATTGCCCACAATTCTGGGAATGGGCTTCCTTTAGCCTTAGCTGGATGGGCCCTCTCTATCAATAGAGATGAAAAACTTAGAATGCACATGCCGGATGAACACATCATGTCTAATTTCAGTGTGTCTAATTCAAGTATCATTAGTAGGTCAGTCAAGAGGATATAAATGACTGAACTGGAGATCCCAGGGGCCCTTACAGTGAAGAGAGTGATCACCACAGTGAAAGGAAGCTGAATACAAGTGTCTGGTGCAGTGCTGTATGGGCACAGCCCATCAAAGTGTCTGGTGTATAATAGCTGCTCGACAAAAATATATCTCAGCATTGTCTAGGACTGGTCACTTCTGTTATCTTTGTTTAACCTGAGACAATGTGTAGCTTTGACCTAGGAACTTTTTGAGGTTCATGTCTGAGTCCCAGTGGTTCTGTTTCATTTGATTTACAAAGTACTTTTCAACATTAACTTTGTAATGAAGGAGCTTTATTCCCAGAAGATGTTTTAGCCAGGGGTATACATGTCATGATTTATGACTGGAGCAAATAATGAAATATATAAAACCACACGTGATGGGGCCCATTAAGTTATTTCTAGATAACTTTGCTCCTAAGTTAAACTGGCTATGTTTTTCCATGTCTATGCCTGATAAGCAGATTTATCTCAACATCAGGTTTTCACAAGATTAATAATCCCTCTTTGTAAAGAGGATCTGTTTTAAAAATTGAAGACAATTATCCTGACGTGAATTATATAAACATGTGCTAAATAATATTATGCTTTCATATATTTAAAACATAACTGATATTCTAAGTATACTTTTGATTGAGTATCTTAGAGAAATGGGAGGTTGTACTCAGTAAGAAAAAAGTGGTGGTCTAAAAAGATTTTTTTTCTTTAGCTTGAGTAATATTATGGTCTCAGAGCTTTAACCTGAATTATTAGCACATACAAATCCATCTTCTTAATTAAATGGGGTCTTTGGCCATTGAACACCAGCGTATGGACAGAGTTAGTTACTAGATGTTATTATGAGGCTGGCCTGGCCACATAATCCATTAGAGGTAGGATTCAGTTATATTGGTAGCAGCAAAGTGATTTTTATGGTTGTAAGAATCTTTCTTTCTTCTGTCAGTATCAATTATTTCAGTCCTAATACAAAGCTAAAAAGAGGGTCAAGTTTATGATCTATCCATCTTTGGATGGATAATTTGTAACATTTCTATCCAATAAGCCAAGAGTTTCATTTTTCTTTCTGAAAAGGACCTGTGCTATATAGTTTGTCTAAACTGCCTCAGTATGTGGTTATGAGGAGAGCGAGAGTGATGTGACAGGATTATGGTAGAAAACGTCACTGAAAGGCATGAACAGACATTAAATTAATAAATAATCATTTAGCATAGTATGTATATGTGCATTTATGATTGTGATAGTGAATATTTGCTTTGGGAGTTTTATTCAATTATGTTGAAAATTTTGGAGAAGTATTTTAGAGTAATATGTTAAAGTGTATGGTAACAATGAGAGGAAATCTAGGTAATGATTCAAAGTCTTGGCCCACTTTTCAGATGAAGCACCAGTAAACTACTGAAAAACTACTCATTGAAATTGGAGTGCAAAGTAAATTAAGTGCAAAACTGGCATAGCATAATGGGGGGAGTAAAAGAACTTGTTTCATGATGTTAAACAACATCATAAGAGGATAACAAGGGACAGTGCATGTAAATTTCATGACACATAGTACTTAATAAATGAAATGCTCGTTTTTCTTTCTAGTGGATAGACATTTTTATAGGGGGGTAAATATCAGTTAAGAATATGGATGGATTGTCTAATAATTCTTTTATTTCCAAATTGTGACTTGATGAATTACCATCTTGGAAGAGGTCAAGCAGTGTTTAATCATCCTTCAGCGATATTATAAAGGGAAAAGCATTGAATGGGAGGTTGGGCTACATGACCCTTTTGCATCATTTTTTAGATATTATGTTCAAAGGGCAGGGACTCCATCTTAGTGATTTGTGTTATACTGTATACAACACAGCTCTGTGGAAATCTGAGAAAGGAAGGAGCTATTCCAGTAGGAGGGTCTTCAGCAGACTCTGATTGGTGGAATTAATAACACTAAACCAAGAGCAAGTTCACCACATTCACACTTTTGATCATAACACTTATTGAGGGTTGGCTCTGTGCCAGGCACGTTGCAAAGTTTTTGTGTGAATTGTTTTAACCTATAGAGTATGATCTCTATTTTACAGATGAGAAAACTAAGGCAGAGAAAGGTAAAGTGATTTACTCAAGGTCACAAAGCTGGTGGAAGTACAGATCTGGGATTTGAGCCCAAGTTGTCTAACACTAAACCTGGAGCTCTTCATTACATTTCATTACATGTATTGCACTATGTGTACACACAACAGCAGTTGTCTTGATGCACCTTTATGATGGATTTTTGAGGATTCCCTAACTCTGTACTTGTGGGCCTTTAATTTATTGGGTACTACTGACACTGTGATGCTAAATTAGACATGTGTTTTGTAGGTCTTGAATCCCGGGAATTCAATATTACGTAGAGATTCCTGAAACTCCAGAAACGTTACACCTCTATTTAATACCATTGCTTCTGTGTGCGTGCGTGTGTGTGCGCGCGCGCGTGCACTCACATGCGTCTGTGTGCGAGTCCATGGTCCACAAACTATAATGTTTCTAAGATATATATGGAGCTAGTCAAATAAGACTTATAGCAAGGAAAAGGAGATAGGAAATCAAGTAGCGTTCTCTCTGTCATGTATGTCCAAAAGAGCTGAATTTTTTAAGGATTGGTACATTCTGATAATGGACATCTAGATGGCTAAATGATATATACCTGCATACTTAGCTTTCCTGGGTTGTAATGTGCTTTTCCAGTAGTAATGAAGGATGGAGATAATTATACAGCTCACATCCAAGATCTGAAAGGGATTTTAAGAAGAGTTTGTAAATCTTACAGGAAGGCAACCAGATCAAAAGTTATGTGGATAAGTACGGGTTACAGAAGTCATCTAAGAGCATAGATTCTTCAGAGTAATCCAAAGGTCATGAAGGAAAAGAGACCAAGATTTAGACTCCTCAGATGGTTATACAAATTCAAATTCAGGAAATCTGTAAATGAGCAGGAGTGTTAAATTATTGGGTTGTGGCTAGAGGTATGAAACTAACATATAGATTATTTGCATACGTTGTGAGAGAAAGAAAGGTGATGCTGTCTTACATAAGAGTAGAATATGATAGCTGGATTAGATTGTTAGCTGGAGAAAAAAAGTGCTATAAAGGACATTATTAGGATAATTGGCAAATTTTTGGATATAGACTCTATATTACATAGTTGTGTCTATCAACATTAATTATCCCTAATTAGTGAGATGTACTATCACTACATAAGAATGGCCTTGTTTTTAAGATCATACATTCTGAATACTTAGGATAAAGGGCCATAATGCTTACAACTTACCTTCAAATGTTTCAGTGAAATGATATTATTATTACCTAGAAAGAGACATAAAGCAAATGTGGCAAAATGTTAGCAATTTGTAATTCTAGGTGAAAGATATATGCGTGTTTACTCTGTTAATATTGTAACTTTTGAAGATTTAAAATATACCAAGTAAAAAGTAGAAAAATAGATGGTTCTGACTGATAAATATAATAACAGTGGTGGTAGTAGTAGTAGTAGCAGCAATAAACGTGTACTGAGCTTTCTAGTAGATAAAAGTATGACATGCAAAAGTACCCAAAGGTCAGTATAACTGTGATGGATACACTAGAATAGAATGTTCACTATAGTGTTCTAAGGTTAATTAAATATGTCTGTATTGGTATATGCCTAATAGTGGCAGAAAGCTTTTCTCAAACATTTTCTTGAAGGATAGTGAACTTTGCAAATTACCAAACATATTCCTGAGCTATGTTAGAGATAATATTGTGATGTAGAAAGAAGGGAAATTAAGTAGGAAAGGAAAGCTCTTCTAAATTGTATCCATTAGGAGTGTGACATATTCAGAATTATATCTGGAAGGAAGGAAAGGTTGATGATGATCAGAGTAGAGTGTAATTTAAAACATTTTGTAAATAAAGAAGGTAATGTAGAGAAAATGGGAGAAAAATGTTCTAGGTATGAATAATATTCAAAATCCATAGATCATCTGCCACTTCATGTGCATAAAGCCACTGCATGCTCTGACCAATGTGGTTTTAGATCTCATATTCCTTACCTTTAAGCCTTTGGGAAGCAAGAAGTCCATTACTATTCTTGTTGGCCAGAACTACTCTTGTTGGCAAATTGCCTTCGTCTTCTTTGCTCTCTATATGCTTCTTGTGGGTCTTTTTCTTACTTGCTCAAGATGAAAGCAAAAGATCTTCAAAGAGTCAAAAGAACCCATATTTCCATTTTTACTTCCTCAATTAAGCCAATCATTCATTCATGTAAATATTCATTTATATTTTCACAAGATTCTTTCTCATCAAGAACCCCTAGAAATCATTTTGAGGTTTTATTTTGCTGACCTTGTAGTCTAAGCCCATTTATTATTACCTTTCTTCAGTTTTATTTTCCTTTCTCTCTGTTCCTAAACCTCCATTTATAATACCAAGACATTTTTCCCCTTCAATCTCATGACATCTCTTAAAGGGATCTGACAAAGAGTAGTCTGGATTTCCTAGGGCAGTGGCTTTCTGCCGGCGCCATAATTGTTATTACATACTAGTTAGGCAGAGAAAAAGAAATCTCACATGGATGAATACAGTGATTTAAGAATATAAATAAAGAGTGCCACAGAAACAGAAGGTAGGTTATTTGACAAAAAAATTGCCTAGGAGTTAGTACCTAATTATGTGCTCAAGTCAGAGAAAAGCAACAACTACAACAAAACAGAACAAATGAGATAAAGAAAGAATAAAGAAAAATGAAAACTATATATGTTTTTTCTTTTGAATACATTAAAACCACGAAAATGATAAAGGAAAACATTGTCCCTTTATCAGATGGGAAAGGAAAGCTCCTAACTGATGACATACAAAAGGCAGAGACTTTTTTTTTTTTTTTTTTTTTTTTTTTTTTTAGGCAGAGACTTTTAATAAGCATTTTCTTTACCTCCGTCTTCATACAAAAAGGTCATCTTTGATTGAATCATTCAGATAGCCAACACCTGGGCTAGGAGGGCTTAAAGTCATGATAAAAGAAGGAATGAACTAGAGATTGTGTAAAAAAAAAAAATTAAAGGTTGTTCAAATGCTGGGGTTGGCAAACTTTAATATATAAATGGGGTATCAATTCTTTTCCTTTTTTGGGGCTTTCAGTTCATATGATACATATAATCTCTTTCAGTTAAGTAACAAATAGCTATTAAATAACAAATAGTTTTATATGTGCAGAGCCTAGGAAATCAGACAGGAATATGACATGGCCCCAACTCTCAAGAAATCCACACACAGTAATCTAGTCTTGGTGAGACTTTCTAATAGAGGAAATGGCATAATGTGATTTATTTATAAAATTATTCATGAAAGATGCACTTCTTGCTAAATAAAGTCTTCATGAGTTAAGATGCATATCAATGGGTTTTAAGCAGCCTTGGGACATTTTATCAAGTTACTTAAGTATAAGTTTTAAAGCTGAGTTTTTTTTTTAAATGAAAGAGTAAGGTGATGATGTCATGGGGAGACAAAAAATGTTTGGTCAAGTGGACAGGCACAGTCCAGGAAGTAGTGGCATGAAGCGGGAAACCACCCAGAGTGGTAACTAGTTAATGACTGAATCAGAGTCCAAAATGACCACCTGGATTTGCCAATATTATTCCTTATAGAGTAGTTCAAGTTTATGGGACTAAAGTCAACATCTTATTTGCTTTAGAACTTCTTTCATAGGTAGAATGAGGGCTCTGTCCCTAGTCTACTATCCAGGGACTTTGTGCCAGAACCCAGGCTATGAATCTTTTGTGTTTTTGTTCCTGGTGTATGTAGTGCAATTTGATTTTAAGTATTCAGATAAAGTGTCCCATGATATCTTTGTTAGTATTTTTTTTTTTTTTTTTTTTTTTTTTTTGTGGTATGAGGGCCTCCCTCTGCTGTGGCCTCTCCCGTTGCGGAGGACAGGCTCCGGACGCGCAGGCTCAGCGGCCATGGCTCACGGGCCCAGCCGCTCCGCGGCATGTGGGATCCTCCCAGACCGGGGCGCGAACCCGGTTCCCCTGCATCGGCAGGCGGACGCGCAACCGCTGCGCCACCAGGGAAGCCCTTGTTAGTATTTTGTAGCAATGAATTTGGAGATACCATAATATTTTGTTATTATTATTTGATATTTGTCCAAAGGACCTAAAATTCTTGCATGTTTCTCCATTCCATGGCAACCTGGATAGGAAAACTTGACCTACATCTGAATTTTAGGATTTATCACACTTCAGAAAGGAAAAGAATTCGCTAGAGAGACATCTAACAGGGGCCTCATTAATGGAGAAAGCCTGGGTAATACTGACCAGTTCTGTAGGGTGAGTTGGAGAGAAGAGAAGGGAGTCAAGAGGAGTCAAGAGTAGCCTGGAGCCTCCTACCTGCAGGAAAGAGATTCATAAGAGAAGGGAAAGATAGAAAAGGGGGGGTATGGCAGAGGGTGGTGGGAACAACTGTAGGTACCGCCTCTGGTCTTTTACCAGTGCAGAGGCAAAGAAGGAAGAAGCCAAGGAGAGAGTCACACTTCTCCATGTGACCTTCGAGTAACCAGTGATTCTGCCCATTGGTAACTACAGCAGAATCAGTGTCCTGAAATAGAGCCAAGCAGATTTGTTCAGTAGTAAAGATTGAAGTTTGTAAAGGGACAAATAAAGCCTTGATATGCTGATTAGATATTATAAGCTTAAGTATTTTTTATTATAGCATTTACTAGTCTCTCTAATGTGCACAAAAGTAGAAACCGGAAGAAAGTTGGCCCATAATCATAGGCCCAGATAACTTTTGAGGGTCAACTATTCTATTCTTTTCTGGAGTCTACTCCATCTTGTCCAAGACTTTGCTTCTGTAGTTTTTTCTGTTCTTTCCTCCATAACATTTTTCTGTAGATAAAAATTTATTCCAGTATGAATAAAAAATAAGTTTTATCACCATCTATCACAAAATCTTTCCTTGACTCCGTATACCACTCCACTTCTCCATAGCCTATTTACAGCAAAATGTCTTGAAATTGTCTGTAGTCTTGTTTCCATTCTTGCATCTCCTTTTTGCTACTCGACTTCATCCCATTTAGGATCCCTTTCCCCAGCATTTAACTCCCTGCTGTTAAGATTACCAGTGACTTCCATGAAATCCAGTCTAATCTTCTCATCTTTTTATTTATTTATTTAGTTAGTTAGTTATGGCTGCATCAGGTCTTAGTTGTGGCACGTGGGATCTTTTGTTGTGGCGTGCGGGCTTCTCTCTAGTTGTGTCACACAGGCTCCAGAGCGTGCGGGCTCAGTAGTGGCCGCAAATGGTCTTAGTTGCCCTGCAGCATGTGGGATCTTAGTTCCCCAACCAGGGATCGAACCTGCATCCCCTGCATTGGAAGGTGGATTCTTAACTGCTGGACCACGAGGGAAGTCCCTTCACATCTTCTTTTAACTCTTTGCATCATTCAACAACATGGACTACTCCCTCTATCTTGAAGCACTTTCTTCCCTTGACTTCGGTAACACCATACTCTTCTGGTTTTCTTAAGAACCCATGTGATTTGGCTGCTCCTTCTCACTTCCTTGATTAATTTCTCCTCTGTTCAATATCTAAGCTTTGGACTTCTCAAAGACTCTTCTCCTGTACCGTCTTCTCTTGTAAGGCTATGCTCTCTCTCCAGGCGATGACCTTTTAGTCCTATAGCTTTAAATATCATTTTTATATGAAAGTTTCTTAAGCCTTTATTTCCAGATCTGACTTCTTCCTGGAAACTCACTCATTTCCAACTCCCTACTTAAAAGCTTCTCATGGATATTTAATCAACATCTCAGATTTAATGTGTCCGAAGAGCAGCTCTTTATCATTTGCCACCAAAATCTGTACCTACCCAATTGTTCCACTTAATCAATTTCACCAACACACTCATTGGTTTAAGTAACAAAGGTAGGAGTTAGCGTTTATTGTTTCTATTCCCACATCCTCTCATATCCAGTCCACTAATCCATAATAAGTTCTGCAAACCCTGCCTCTAAAATACTTTCTGAGTATATCCATTTCTCTCCACCTTAGTCCAAGTCATCATCCTCTCTTGCCTAGATTATTGGTGCCTAACAGGATCTCTCTGAATTTCACTTTTACTTCCTTAAAAATCCATTCTATGTACAGCAGCTAGAGTAATCTTTTAAAACATAATTCATGTCATATCACTCACCTGTTTAAAATTTGCCAATTGCTTCCCATTGCAATAGAATAAAATCTACACACTTGGCCGTGGGTTTTGAATGCCTCATCTTGAACCACTCTCTCCTCATTTCTGCATCCAGCAGTGCTGCTGTTTCTCCAGCATGCCACATTCATGCCCATGGTAGGGCTATGCTCTCTGCCTTGAACACTCTTCCCCTCAGATCATTGTATGGTTGTTCCTTCTTGTCATTTAGATCCCATCTGAAATGTCACCCCCTTCAAAGAGGGCTTCCCGGATTTCCCAAATCAATAAACACCCTGTCACATTTGCCCACTGCCCTATTTTGGTTATCTTCCTAGCACTTGTAACATTATTGTTTATCAGTATAATTTCATTTGTTTGTTTATGTAGTTTATTCATTTGTTGCTTGGTTTATTTTCTCTGCTCAACTTCACCTCCTACTAGATTATAAACCAAAGGAAAGAAGGGACTTTGTCAGTCCTAAAAGAGTCCTAAAAACAGTACCTGATACATAATAGTTACACTAGAGACATCTGTTGAATAGAAAAATGAATGAATGGATGAATAAATATATAGATAACTTTGAAATCAGTTCTTAGGTACACTGTAGACTGTGCATGCCCCCCACCCCTATCCCATCTTAACCACAGTGTGAGCTCCTTGAAGTCTGAACACCTTGAAGAGTGTTTAATGTCTGTTTGTTACCCTTGGACTAGTGCATAAAAGGTGTGCTGACCACATTTGCAATAGTGGGAAACCAGGGAAAGACAACTGCTAGGATGGATGTAAAAAAAGAAAATTAGGATTCAAAATTATTATGACAATGCATATTATATGTTAATATACTTTTAAATGTAAAGCATTGCTCAGTCTGGGATATTAGATGGAACAGCTTTGCATTTAGAGTTGAAAGTTGAGCTGCACAAGCCTAGGTCAATGAGAACTTAATAGTAATGAATGTGAAGAAGAACTGGGTGAACTGAGAATTAGGAAGGCATGGGTTCCCAAGGAACAAAGCAAACGTCCCTAATTTCTATCTGTAATCCTACACTTTCATGCATAGTTAAGATATGTCCTTTTTTGTGAGAACTGCCATGATATTTCCAGCCTGGAGCCATCTCTCTCCAGTCTGAACTCCCAGAAGATTTTGCCCCTATCTCTAATGATAACTAGTATCTGCTGTGTTATTTTAGTGTTTGTGTACATGGCCAAATCTCTTCTCCTAGAGTGCAAACTCCGTAAGATGAGGCGCTGTGTTTTGTTCTGTTTTAATTGCTCTGTTTCGAGTAATTTCTTACAAATAGTTAGAGGACACTCAGTAAATATTTACCTGAAAGTAAATGAAGTAGCAGACAATGCATGAGTATATGCATTTAAAAAATCAAACTACAGGAGCATCATCAATATAGAAACAAAAACTGTTGGTGAGGTTTTATTTAGTATTGGTGTTTCTAGGTTTGGGGAGGATGGTAGCCCATTATAGAGGCTTCTATAAATACTGATGAATGAAATAAAGAGGAAGAAAAGATACTTCTGAAATATGGTACTATTCCAATTGGTTTAAAACTAGGGAATTTTAAGACATTTTATTTAAGAGGTTTAATTTTATCATATCCAGATAGATAGATAGAAAGAAAGATAGATATTAACATCTATGACATATTAGGGCAAATATATTATTTCCTTATGAAAAGAATAGTCTGGACTACTTTATGTTTTTTTAAATCAAATGTAAACAGTTAAAATTTCAAATAATTTCGTTTGTACTAATTTTCTTAAACTTGTTAATTTCCACATTTGGCTGGATTTTATTTAGGGCTGTAATTTAATTGCTGCTTATTATTCCAATGTGATTTATAAAACTTAATTTTTTAACCATTTTTAAAAATTGACATATAGTTAATTTACAATGCTGTGTTAGTTTCAGATGTACAGCAAAGTGATTCAGTTAATTCAGTTATATGTATATAATAACTATCTAATATAGTTATAGGTTATACAAGATATTGACTTTCTCATTATAGGTTATTACAAGATATTGACTGTAGTTCCCTGTGCTATACAGTATGTCCTTGCTGTTTATCTGTTTTATACATAGTAGTGTGTATATGTTAATCCCAAACTCTTAATTTATCTCTTCAATGCCCCTGCCCCTGGTTATCCTCTTTGGTAACTATAAGTTTGTTTTCTATGTCAGTGAGTCTATTTCTGTTTTGTAAGTAATTTCATTTGTATCATTTTTGAGATTCCACATATAAGTGATATCATATGATATTTGTCTTTCTCTGTCTGACTTACTTCACTTAGTATGATAATCTCTAGGTCCATCCATGTTGCTGCAAATGGCATTATTTCATTCTTTTTTATGGCTGAGTAATATTCCAGTTATATATATATATATATACACACACACACACACACATATACACATATACATATACATATATATGTGTATATATATGTGTGTGTGTGTGTGTATATATATATATGTTCGTCTTCTTTATCCATTCATCTCTTGGACATTTAGGTTGCGTCCATATCTTGGCTATTGTGAATAGTGCTGTTCTGAACATTGGGGTGCATGTATCTTTTCAAGTCAGAGTTTTCTCTGGATATATGCTCAGGAGTATGATTACAGGATCATATGGTGACTCTGTTTTTAGTTTTTTAAGGAACCTCCATACTGTTCTCCATAGTTGGTGCACCAATTTACATTCCCACGAACAGTGTAGGAAGGTTCCTTTTCTCCACACACTCTCCAGCATTTATTATTTGTAGACTTTTTAATGATGACCATTCTGACTAGTGTGAGGTGATACCTCATTGTAGTTTCGATTTGCATTTCTCTAATAACTAGTGATATTGAACATCTTTTCATGTGCCTGTTGGCCATCCATATGTCTTATTTGGAGATATGTTTATTTAGGTCTTCTGCCCATTTTTTGATTGAGTTGTTTGTTTGCTTGGTTGGTTTTTTTTGATATTAAGCTGCATGAGCTGTTTGTATATTTTGGAAATTAATCCCTTGTGGGTCAAATCATTTGTAAATATTTTCTACAGCTTTTGTTGTGTAAAAGCTTTTAATTTTAATTGGGTCCCATGTGTTTATTTTCATTTTTATTTCCATTGCTCTAGGAAACAGATCCAAGAAAATATTGCTGTGATTTATGTCAAAGAGTGTTCTATGTTTTCCTCTAAGCGTTTTATAGTATCCAGTCTTACATTTAGGTGTTTAATCTATTTTGAGTTTATTTGTGTGTATGGTGTTAGAGAATGTTCTAATTTCATTCTTTTACATATAGCTGTCCAGCTTTCCCAACACCACTTGCCAAAGAGACTGTAATTGACCATAGGTCCTGGGTTTATTTCTGGGCTTTTTATCCTGTTGCATTGATTTATATATCTGTTTTTGTGCCAGTACCATATTGTTTTGATTACTGTAGCTTTGTAGTATAGTCTGAACTCAGGGAACATGATTCCTCCAACCCTGTTCTTTCTCTAGACTGCTTTGGCTATTCACGGGTCTTTTGTGTTTCCATAAAAATTTAACATTTTTTTGTTTTAGTTCTGTGAAAAATGCCATTGATAATTTTATAGGAATTGCATTGAATCTGTAGATTGCTTTGGGTAGCATAGTCATTTTAACAATATTGACTCTTTCAATGCAAGAACATGGTATATCTTTCCATCTGTGTTGTCCTCAGTTTCTTTCATCAGTGTCTTATAGTTTTCGGCATACAGGTCTTTTGCCTCCTTTAGGTAAGTTTATTTCTAGGTATTTTATTCTTTTTGATACGATGGTAAACGGAATTGTTTCTTTAATTTCTCTTTCTGATGTTTTATTGTTAGTGTATAAAAATGCAACAAATTTCATTATCTCAATTTTGTATTCAGCACCTTTACCAAATTTGTTGATGTATAGTATCATGTCATCTTCAGACAGTGACAATTTTATTTCTTCTTTTATAATTTGGATTCCTTTTATTTATTTTTCTTCTTTGATTGCTGTGGCATGAAAAACTTTAATTTTTTGTCTACATATCAGCATATGTACATCAAATTATAAAATAAATCAAATTCCCACTGTCAGCATAAAAAAGAAAACACTTCTTCGTTATTGAGACTGCAGTTAAAATCTCTGCACACTTGAGTTTGTGTGTGATGCTTATAGACTTTTAAAAAAATATTTAAGGCTTTCCAGTAAACCAGCAACTAGTGGCCAAAATTTAATTAAAAATTTACATTGACTATAGTAATGACCAAAATTGGCCATAAACACATGTAGGCTAGAATTAATTTTCTCTTTTGACTATCTGATACAATGATGTAATTGTATTTCACTGTGTAACATGGAGGATGAAAAAATAAAACTATAACTGTATCATAGGGCATCATACTCACTGAGGACTGGGAATTGATCTTAGTCATTATTGTATTCCTAAGGCCTAGCAGTGCCTGCACATACAGTAAACACTCATTACAAAGTGTTTTGTTGTATAGGAATTCAGATATAATGTGATTGTGGAATAGCTTTCATCCTCCACCTAGTCCCCATTCTCAGCTCGTTGGCTTTGTAACAATCAGATTGAATCTTTGGTACTCCACTTACAGATTTTGGCAGAGATTTTTTATAGTTGAGAACATTGATTATTTGTTGAAGGAAGAAGTGAGTTAGTTGAAAAAGTTATTGAATATTTGCTATGTTTCTAACACATAGAGTGATGATAAAAGTATATAAGACCTAGCTTCTTATAGCCTACACTATAAGTAAAATAGAATTGAGTTCCTGTTTATAAATATATTGTGGAAATGATGACCCTTTCCACTTTATTATGCTCATTCTTGCTGTATCAAGAAGGAGAAAAGCAGTCAGTTATATCAGGGAGCAGGCACGGCATGCACAGATAGGCCCTCATGTTCTCCTGTTGAGCATAACCTTTTACAGACCATCAGCATTAGGCAAGGACCTTCTGTGATCATGATGGATTAGACAAAAAGAAGACCACTCTAGTCTTATACCCGAACTCAGGCAAAGAAAGACATGAACATTTTGAAGATTAGAGAATGACTAAATATTGACCATTTGCTGCATTTTCTTTTAACCAATCACAGCTTTAATCTCACTCTGTTCTTACCTTCTAGATAAGAATTTTAAAGATGCCCAATCATGGAATGTCTCCTGCTTCCTGATAACATCCAATCTAGAGCAAAGCCCTACTTTTTTTTGACTTTCCCCCGAATTATCTAATGTGGGTCCAAATCCTTTAAGGTGTTCCTAGCACACACTTGCTGAGATATCCTGCAGTTCCTGCATGGCAGTGTGTCAATAAACCCAACAAACCCACATTTGTTCAACGACAGGTATATTACAGATGGTCTTTGATAGAGATCATCTGACAGCATTAAGAGCCTGAAGACTCTCGAGCGTGTTAAAATTTAAATGTTGTGTTTGTGTTTGCTTTTTACATATATGTCAGTGTTCTTCTCAGAGAAAGTCTCTGGAAGGCAGTAGAAGTTTTAGTTAGAGAAAACTATAGCTTCAAATGTATGCATGATTGTAGTGTGTACGATCAGCCAGTATTACTGCCTCATGGTGTATTTCCATAGGCTGTTTCTGAAATACTAAACTAGCAACATGATATAACCTATGAGGTGAAGTTCCAAACACTCTATTGATTGCTAGCTTTTCTGTTAAAGGGTTTGCCATAAATTAAAACATGTAAATCTAAGGGAACCACCACTGAAAGAATCACTGCAAAGAATATATTCAAGATTTAAAACTTATTTGTCTGAAACAGCTGTTCCTAACCTTCTGTAAGATAAAATATTGGGAGACTCTTACAATTTTTATAAGATTATATTTTGAATAAGTACAGACTTAATGATGCATCTGTTACTCGTACTGTTTTAAATAGTTAATATTACTCTTTTATCCTTTTTCTCTGGTCAATAGAATAATTGCCCTGTACCAACTCTCTATGCATATAATGCACTCTAGAGAGTACTTAAACTTTTTTTTTTAACTATCAGATAACCGTTAGATAATGTGAAAGGGAGTGAAAAATGTTTATGTTAAAATTGCAAAGCACAGTAGATTCTAAATGTCTAATGAAATATTTTATTGTATTTTCAATATAGATTATTGGAAAATATTAATATATAGAACAGTTTCTTAGTAAACACCTTTGTCAATATTATTTTCTTATTCTCATGTTATAAAGTTTACTTTCATCAGGACCAGTATTAAAAACAAAACAGAAAATGCTATTTTAACCTTTACAACACAGTGACGTTACACTGTTTGCATATATGTTTACTATACTGTAAAATGTGAAATGGGAATGAACGACATTTCAGATAAATTTTACTGAACAGGGCAATAAAAGGATAGCTTCTGAATTTGGGGGATGACTTAAAGTATCTCTAATTTTACACTGGAACAATAGTATCTGCGAACACGCGTGATTTCACCCACGAAGTTTAGACAAAAGTTGGACATAACTTATTTAGCAAAACTTAGAGTTCTGGAAATGGATGGTTTCCTTAAAACCCAAGAGAGTATAGTAATAATGGTACTTTAGAGAGTGTATAAAAGGAAGTATTGATGGACAATATTAATACCTCATCTTTGATGAGCTTTGATGATGACAATGATGATGAATATGAAAGGTAGAATATAGTAAATGATTTAGGGGAATCTAAAAGATGGTGTGGACGTTATACTAAAACATAGGAAGAAATAGGTATTTCAGTGGGTGGGTATTTGATGGAAGGCAAATAGGTGGCTAGGAAAGAAAGGAATGACGGTAGGCTGAAGCAGTCAGGAGAGACATCATTAACTGAGGTTAGGCTTGGACTGAGTCTTAAAGAACAGGCAAGATTCTGAGAGATGGAGAAAATGGGAAGGGAATTCGGGTCATATAATCGTTAATATTTTGATGCTCTGAGTCATCACCATTTAACAAGCACCTTAATATATGCTTTCTAGGAGGTATTTTACTAGGTACTTTGAGAAGTAGGATAGAAACAGGAATAAATTCTTATCCATGAGGAATTTACAAATTCATGAGGTGCTTGTTGATTTACTTGAGAATGCCTTTTTAATAAAGTTGTAGACACCATACAGAATTACATCATGAACTGGATCATCATGGCTGTCAAGCAGCAGAATTCTAGGTGGTCTAGGTGGAATAACAGATATATAGGACTTGATATGGTATTTTTTGGTTTTAGATTTTAATGTGTTAAATGAAATGTGATCTCCAAATAAGCCTTAATCATGGTTTTCTTGTATCTACAATAAAGATACTAAAGAGCTAGATCTTTGAGGACCCTTTCAGGTAATTGCATAGTTCTTTGTTGTGAGTTTATCAGTATACAACATGTGACACAAAAGAGTTACCTACTAGCTCTCAAGTCTTAGTGGCGTTGATTGTATGAAAATTGAATTTTACTCATAAAAATTACTGCATGCTATTTTTAACCTTGTGCACAGTTTAAGAAGGAGCTTCAGTTGAAAATTGGAATACATCATCTGGAGCTCCTGATGGATCAGCCAGCACTAGGAGTTGTGCCCACTATTCAGAATTTTGAAAAAACTAAGTATCAGTACCAATATATTATCTAATTTTATAAATGGTGTAATTATTATATTGCTCTTCTCTTTAGTCTGCCAATTCTTCTGTCTTCTTTAAAATTTGCCTAGGGGTTAATATGAAGAAAAGAAAGCTTCAGATATGGACCCCAGCACACTGGAGAACAACAGAATTGTGTTCACTGAAGTGTGCTTAGGCAAGATGCTATAATTTTGTGTGGTGGGATATATTGGGAACTGTTAACCAGCTTTCATGTACCCCCTCTGTGGACAATACTGTGGACTCCCACCTTTACCTCCACCATTCTCTCAGCCTTCCACACTCATTGTCTCAGGGGTGGAGTCACACATCAGAAAGACACAGAAAACAAAGGTGTCTGTTCTTGTCTTTTGAGTTGCAAAAGCCAAGACCGCACAGGACGGTAGCATAGCTGAGTTTGTGAAAAAGATATGATGACCCATGCAAAGCTTCCTTTACCTTTGCCCCTCAAGATAAAGTAAGAATTCTCCAGACGGAAGAGAAGTGATGAGTAACTAAATGACAGTCTCTAAGAAGAGAGCAAATCAGCCTTTTCCCTTCCCGCAGTCAATCCTGGGAGGTGGGTTTTCGGTAGTGTCCACCAGTAGGTTAATTAACAGGGTACCAGGCGGGCCCTGCGTTCATTTTTCTAGGTAGAGCCTGAGAAGTTCCCAGAGCCAGATGGGCCTAAGTAGCTTCACTGTTTCCTCATCCCCTCACACTGCGAGAGAAGAATAATGATCTTCATGTACCTAGAGGGGTGCAAGTTGTTGCAAGCATTCACCTGTTTGCACCCAGAGCCTTGAACCAGAACAAAGAGGAAATGCAAAGAGATGCTAGTGTGGATAGACACCAACTCCTCCTCCTGCTCACGCCTGCTCACCAATATGCTCCCTGGGAGTTAGACGGAACCCTGAGTTGATTAACCTTGTTTCTATCACCTGGGAAGTTGGGATTTGAAAACTAAATTTAGTTATTAAATAATAAATATAACAATAAAAACTTATAGTATATTACTTACTGTGTCCCAAACACTATTCTAAGCATTTTATTATAGTGACTAATTAAAGACACATAACCATTTGAGGTAGTGATTATTATTATCATCTCCATTTATTAGTGGTAAATCTGAGGCCCAGAGAGGTTTAGAGTCTGGCCCAATGTCACTCAGCTAGTCAGTGACAAAGCCAGGATTCAAATTCAGGCAGTCTGCATCAGACTATACTAAACTACTTCTCAAAGAGGTGTAAAAGAGTAAAATTATATTTCTGGCAAGACTGAGTCTGTGTCCTGTATATCATATGCATTATGCTTATTTTGGAGGGATCTTGTGAAAAGCAATCTCTGTCATCCTTTTCTGTGCGTCCTCTGTACTCTGGGCATGTTGTTAAGGATGGTGTTTATTGTATTACAGTGTTCTCTCTGGGAGACCATGGAAGTATTTTCTTCCTATCCTTAGCACAAGAAATATCTGGGTTTCTCCTGAGCACTCTGTTTGTATTTTGTAGAAAAATCAACTATTCAATCTTATTTCTCTGTTTTCATTGGCTGCTATGTAGCTTAGAGCCAAATGTTAAGCTTGCCATTGGCAAGCCTGTAAAGTCATGGCCTGTGTTGTGTGCACTCACTCTCCTCATCTAGCCTAACTTTCCCTTTGCTTTTGCTTTCTACCTATTTTAATTTATTTTATCTGTCAGTAATGTACATATCTTAGCGAAATGCCTTAAATCTTTTCTGAGAAAAGCAGGTTGTAAATACATGCAAATATTATTTCTCTTTGCTTTCAGACGACATCACCCTTAGATCTTCCTCGGTCAGCAGAGGACCCCAATGATTACTTAATAGCAGTAATGCCATTCCTTCATTGGCACATTTCATCCA
The DNA here is from genome assembly GCF_002837175.3 of Physeter macrocephalus. Lineage (NCBI taxonomy): Eukaryota > Metazoa > Chordata > Mammalia > Artiodactyla > Physeteridae > Physeter > Physeter macrocephalus. Next base: position 31,688,387 of record NC_041228.1, on the reverse strand, counting down.
TAGAGGATGGAAAGGATAAGCAAGCTGTGAAGGGCACAGTGTGCTTTCTATTCTCTCCTCTTCATTTTTGAGGGCTGTGGTGAAAAGAAATGTTGCCACATGGGGAAGTGTAGTGCAGTGGCTAAGGATATGGGCTCTGACATCAGAAATGATTCATATCCAAGTTTTGCTACCCACTGCCAGGTGACTTTGGACAGGTTACTTCTCTGTGCCTCAGTTTCCTCATCTATAAAATTGGGCTAAAATAGTAACCCACATTGTAGTTATTGTGAACATTAAATTAATGTAGGGGAACACTTATTGCCTTTGATAGGTGCTCATGGCCAATAAATGGGCAGGAGGGGGTAGAGAATTAGAGAGTCCTCTGAACTTTGCTAAGCTCAGTAGGATATTCTTGATGTAACTTCTGCAGGGCCACCAAAAAGCAATGTAAAAAAATATAGAGATTGCATTTGCCATAAATCATATGTATCATATTTTTTTACCCTTCATAAGGCTGAAGTATAAATTTTTACTTGAATTTTCAAATGTTCTTTTAAGCATTAGAATTCTCTTCAGCACAGGTTAAGTTAGTAACCCCACTCAAACTGTGATTTAAGGACTGTCAGAGAAGGAGATCTTACATACTCTTTGGGAAAACTAATGTGAGAAATACATTTTCTCTTTTAATAATTTTTTTCTCATGCAATGAGACATTCTTATAAAATACTTGTTAAGCCTTCACTTGTCCAATATTAGAAGAATACGGGCACATAAATATATTTTAGTGCATCAAATTCATCCAGAACATTTTTCAGAAATAATTGAGCTGATAAAAGATATGATATTTGATAAACACCCCTGCCTTCAAGGAGATTACAACCTGGTAATGTAGATAGACATGGACCTGAATATCGCATGCCAAAATATGCAAACACATACACAACACAGACACACACACACACACACAATTGCAGTACTGTGAAATCAGTACCAACGTAGAGAATTTCATAGAGCATCATGGGGAAAAACTGATTTGGTTAGTGAGAACAAAAGAGGAAAAAAAGGAAGGAAGGGAAAGAAGGAATGAGATTGAGGGAGCGGGGAGAGGGTGAGAGAGAGAGAGGGAGGGAGAAATAGGGAAGAGAAAGGGAAACACAACACGGAAGATGGCACTACAGACATGATTTGTAATATAGATCTTGAAAGATGAGAAGGCATTTGCTGGTGTTAGCATGTTGGATGGGAGGTGGGGGAATTCCAGGCTGGGAAATATTATATGTAAGGGAACAGATGACTTCTGAAGAGCGATGGACTGGGCACAGTATAGCAGTTGAAAAGGAGGTGCGTTCTGACTACCTGCAGGCAGCAGAAAACCATGGGAACATTTTCAGCCTTGAGGTAAACATGATCAGATTTGCCTTTTAGAAAGGTAGAAGTGCAGAATATGCTTGAAAGGGAGTGAGGGTGGAGGAAGAACAGCTATCAAAGGGAAAGTGGAGGTGAAGCATCTCCATTAGGAATTGTTTCTCATCTGTGGCTTCAGCCTGACAAGCTGCCTATAGTTCTAGCTTCTTCCAGGTGATTCTTCTCCTGTCTTTCTTTCTCTAGCTCAGGGAAGGTCATGGCTTCTTGCTGTTGTTAATATCTAGATTGCATCATTGTCTACTTTCATCACCTTTATGCTCAGTTCCTTGGAATAAATTCCCTGTAAGAACTCAGAGTTGTTTCTGTTTCCTAGTTACATCCTGACTGATACTCTGTAGCACTAATCTAGGGGAGAGGTGTTGAGGGTCCTAACAAAAGAGGAGACAGTGCACAGGCAGAGGAGAGAGCTGATTTAGAAAACGGAATTGCAAAATTTGGTAACAGGTATGTGTGTGGGTGTGGGGAGAGGGAGGTATCATAGCTAGACTGACCTTTCTGGCTGGCCTACTTAACATAAGTGATGTTGTTTTTAAAAAACAGTCAATATGGGACTAACGGGATAGCAGGAGACTTAACGATGACCATTGGACATTCAGACATGCTAGTGAGCAGTTGCACAAAGAAATCTGGGGTTTGAATTTTATATTTCAAATTTATCAGCAAATGGCAGGAATTTAGCAATATTTAAAATTTTGGAAGTAAGATCATTAGGGAAGGGATATAGAATGAGAAGAGACGAAGGACAGAACTTCATGGAAGGCTAATATAAAGGGAAAAAGTGAGCAAAAAGGAAAACTAGCGAGACTAGTGCATCAGGAAAGCCAAGGCTTTCAATAGATTAATATTCAGAAAATAACAGGATGGGTTCATTGCAGGTGGCTACTAAAAGGTCACTCACGAATAATGGGTAGATGCAAAGTTTCTTTATTTCTCTCTTCAAAATAACATTCTTAAATATTGCTATTTTCATATTACAACGAAGAGATTAAGGACAAGAGATATAGAATCTGTTTTCCACTTTTACCCAACTAGTATGTTGTGCAGACAGGATTCGAACCCAATTCTGACTAATTTCCAAAGCCCATGGTGCCTTGTAAATGATTTTGAGTACCAGGCTAACTAATATGTATTTATAGAGATAGTGAAAAACCACTCAAAGTTCTGGACAAGGCAATACATGCACGAAACTGTGTTTAAGAACAATCTAAGTGGAGTATGTAATGGAGGGTTAGAAGGGTATAGAGCCTGGGGAAAGAAATGGAAGTTATGAAACCACTAGGGGAGGAGCAATGAGAGCCTGGCTTAGGGTGCAGTGTTGTCAGATTTAGAAAACAGAAACAAAACCAGGATTCCCAGTTAAATACAAATTTTTGAACTTTTGGTATAAGTATGTCTCCTGCAATTTTGGGACATATTTATAGTGTAAAGAATTGTTACTTACCTGAAATTCACATTTAACTGATAGTCTGTGTCTTATCTGGCAGCCTACAACACTGCAGTGCAATTCATATGCTAACCATCTGGAGTTAGTCTCAACTCCACAGGTTGAGGACAATGAGATCGCCCTTGCTTCAGATGCCAGCTGCAAGTTCCAGGGTCCTCAAGGCTGTCCACACATTGGACTAACTGGCTCCAAAACTGGGGGTTCCCATAAGCTACTCGGCTTGATAATTTACCAGGACAACTCACAGAACTCAGGAAAGCACTATACTTATTATTATAGTTTTATTATAAAGGGTACAAATACCAGCCAAATGACACAGATAAGGGAAGGTCTGGGAGGGTCCTGAAAATAGAGCTTCGATGTCTTCTCCCCACAGAGTCAGAATGCATCACCCTCCTGGCACATCAGTGTATTCACCAACCAGGAAACTCACTTGAGCCTTGTGTCCAGAGTTTTTTTGGAGGTTTTATTACCTGGGCATGATTGATTGAATTATTGACCCTGTGTGTGAACTCAATCTTCAGCCCCTATCCTCTCACAGGAGGTCAGAGGCCCCCTGTGAATAACAAAGATACTCTGTTATACAACACAACCTTAGTGTGGTCATGATAATGGAAATAGAGAGATAGATGAGAAGGAATTATACCAGGGAGGGGTCTAAATTAATGTGAATTTTTAAATCCTGGGGGACTGGAAATATGTAAGGAAATGCCAGTTGGGATGGGAGAGGGAGAATAAATAATTAACTAACTAGGATGCCTGGAGTTGAGGATACTGAAGGAACATTGTGATCAAATTCAGGATAGAAGGACAGAAATGCATATCTGGAGTTTAGAAGAATTGTCAGGATTACATACTAGAGGTCAGTACTCCTTAGCATGAAAGTGATTGTTGCAGCTGTGAAATGGAGTAATATACTGTGGAAAAAAAGTGTAGCAGAACAAAGCAAGAGTCCAAGTGTTATAGGAGGAAAATAGAAACCACAAACAAAATTTAACTAAAAATAGGTTCATCACATTCTAAATTTTCTAAATTTTATAGATTAAATTAATTTGACAAGGTATTTTCCACATGAAATCATTTGTTTTTTAAGATTGTATTCATTTCAAAGCTTTAATACATTTTTTCTGTAATTTATTTCTAGCTATTTTTCCTGAATGTTTAACATTATGATACACATTTAGTTTTATTTCTAAACACTAATGAATTTTTGCCCAAATTTATGTAAGTCCAAAGTACTCAATGAATTGTCAATATATTAGGATAAAAACTTTACATGGATTTTGAGCACTTTTATTAAGTACCTTGAAAAGGAGGGTATAAAGCCTATGAATTTTGGTATTTTTAGCATATAAAAATAAACATATTTTGCTTCAATCAATCTGACTTTGAAGTTAACCCAGTCTTTACTCTTTAAAGTTTATCTTTTCTTGAAGACAGAAAGGTTAACAAAATGGAAGTGAGTGCTTTTATTAATACATTTAAAACATTCTTTAATTACAAAATGGATTACAACTAGTAATAGTAAATTAATTAAGGTAATTACAGTTTTCAAATGACTGAATTGCAAATAGTTGCAGTGTTTCTATGTAATAGCATAAAAACCATAGGTAAAGCCACATTATAGCACATATTTGTAAAATATCACATTCCTTTCTTCAGCTTCCTGATACAGCATGTTGACATTTCACAAAAACTGTTAAGTGCCTGCTCTGTGCCAGAAACAGTTCTGAATTTTGTGGAACATACAAAAATGTATAATCTGGAATCTGAGAGAAGACTACTTCTAACAACACTGCCATTTGTGTTTACTCATTGTAATTTTGGTTGAAAACTACTTTGCTATAATAATACTATCAGCCCTTTTATCTGCTGCATTATTAATAATAGGAATTAAAAAGATGATTAGTAGGACAATTTTCTGAAACATGCAAACAAGCAAATTGCTTGAACTTCGGTCCTTAATCTGTACATGAAAAATTGGACTAACTTTTCTAGTCCCGTTTTTTGCAGTTCTTATTACTATTTGCAGTGTCAAATAGTAGGTTTTATTACCTTAAATCCAAGTTCTGTTTCAGCCTTTAACACTAGGAATCAATGATGGGTAAGGCTGCTTTTCATCTAACATGTGATGGAAAGGCATGGACTGAGAAATAGGAGACCTGATTTCTAGTACTAGTTCTGTGAAAACACTTCAGCATCCTTCAGTGTTCTCACTGTAAAATGAAAAGATTTCATTTATAAACTTTATGGTGCCTTCCAATTTAAAAGTCTGTGGTAGGGGCTTCCCTGGTGGCGCAGTGGTTGAGAGTCCGCCTGCCGATGCAGGGCACACGGGTTCGCGCCCCGGTCTGGGAGGATCCCACATGCCGCGGAGCGGCTGGGCCCGTGAGCCATGGCCGCTGAGCCTGCGCGTC
>NC_041228.1:31640837-31683108 GCF_002837175.3 Physeter macrocephalus | reverse complement strand
AAAAAAAAAAAAAAAAAAAAAAAAAGTCTGTGGTAAAACAAACTTACCAATAACAAGGGTAAGGACAATTTAATGCGATGTCTGATTTATAAAATATTTCAAAAATGTTTTACTGTTTCCAACTATGTGGTTAGAAATGAGGCTAGCATAGAAGTCAGCCTAATAAAAATAACTGAGGCATAGGCTATCATCAAGACATATCATTTCAAGTTTCAAATGTGAAATATATCACTAAAATGGGTAAACCTTCAGTTTTTGAGGATACTTAAAAGTAGTTTGTTCTCTAAAAAGCAAGGAATGCTCATGTAGTATCTATACAACTCTAGGTGAACTATTTTTAGAAGGCATCTTCCTAGATGATACAAAGACAAAATTTCAGCTGGAGCCTTTTTTATATTATAAAAAAATCAACCACTTGCTCTTATAGTAGGATAAACTGGTAGTGCTGTAGTCATTGTGGACAGTCCTTGGCGGAAGAAATTTGTTTTGTGCAAGGAAAATTTTGGTGAGATTTTTTATTTACTTGAGATTTTGGATGTTTTTTATTTATTTATTAAAATTTTTTAAGAAGATGTGGCACATATATACAATGGAATATTACTCAACCATAAAAAGAAACGAAATTGAGTTCTTTGTAGTGAGGTGGATGGACCTAGGGTCTGTCATACAGAGTGAAGTAAGTCAGAAAGAGAAAAACAAATACCGTATGGTAACACATATATATAGAATCTAAGAAAAAAATAAAAATAAAAAAAAGGTCATGAAGAACCTAGGGGTAAGACGTCAATAAAGAAACAGACCTACTAGAGCATGGACTTGAGGATATGGGGAGGGGGAAGGGTAAGCTGTGACGAAGTGAGAGAGTGGCATGGACGTATATACACTACCAAACGTAGGGTGGGAGGGAGACGCAAGAGGGAGGAGATATGGGAACATGTATATGTATAACTGATTCACTTTGTTATAAAGCAGAAACTAACACACCATTGTAAAGCAATTATACTCCAATAAAGATGTTAAATTTTTTTAAATTTTATATTGGAGTATAGGTGATTAACAATGTTGTGTTAGTTTCAGGTGTACAGCAAAGTGATTCAGTTATACATAAACATGCATGTATTCTTTCTCAAATTCTTTTCCCATTTAGGTTATTACAGAATATCGAGCAGATGTTGATTCACAAACTGTTCATTAAAAGTGCCAAGGTACACGTGAAACTTAACCATAACTAAAAGTATCTTAGGTTTTTTCGAGAATTTTTCCCAGTCCTAACTCTAATTTGGTAAATTACCAATTTGAAGATTGAAATTTTAGAAAATTAGACCTAAAATGTTTCTAACTGCTGGTTGCATATTGAGATGCTCCAGCCCACGGGGAGTTTGAATCAAAGCGAAACCAACCGCGGCCTCTTCAGGGGTGCTCTGCTACTTTTGGTCGGGGGAGATATTTCCTGCACTACGTCTGTTTATTGTTTGTTGACGTGCTAACTCGACGAAATGTGTCACTTTTCTCTTGCGTTATTTATTTCTTTAGCGAATATGCACCTCTTTAGCTCCGTTTCAAAAGAAGTTGCTTTTTTAATAGTACTTGGAAATTGAGAGAGTTTAAAAATGTTACTAAAAGTTCCATACTGAGTACCATACAGAACTTAATTCAGACATTTTATATTCTCGGAGGGCTGAGTAGGTGTGATGTTTCAGACAATAGTTTTAAGCTAAAAGGCTGTCTCTTCTGGGATGCATATGATTATGTTCTTTTGTAAAAGCAGGTAAATCTCAAACTGGAGTGTTCACAGATGTCTTCGTGTGGGCTCTGGCCACAGAATTCCCATTAGCATTAGCTTGGCACTGCTTCTTGTCTCACAGACAGTGAGGAACATGCCTTTTCCACCCTTGAGGCAATAAAATAAATTAAAGGGTGCAGCATTAAATGAGCTGAATTTTGAGTAGTATTTTTCATGCCTCCAACGTTTTAAAATCAGTTTATCCTTATGAAACAGCATTTGGAGTCATGAAACGAGACACTGTTTGTGCCAATATGCAGGTCCTTTTGATTTTCTGGAATGGTGTGTGTGTGTCAAACAGTCTTTTCTGGTCCTTTTCCCACTGTGGTCTCTGGGTAGTGTCTGTGACTAGAACTTTCTAATTCAATATAAATCACAAATAAATGAGTACTATGGAAGGTAAGACATCTTTAGTTTGTTTCTACTGGGTCTGGTCCAGGCTATTACAATCCCTACATATCTCCATGACACAGAAGCAAAGAGTTTTTGCAAAGCATGTCCCCAGGGCCCAACCAAATCCTTCCTCTGCAGAAGCTGCCCTGCTCTGTCTATGTTCATTATGTTTGTGCTTCCTCCAGTTTTGCACTTTCTCTCAGTATTTCCTAAAGAGACTGGAGAGCAGTCCTTTAATCTCAAACGGAAGTTTATTTTTGTTTTCATGAAAAAAATGTTTATCTTTAGTGTTACCAAGTATCCCCTCTAATTAGAAACCCTTTTCTTATATTCTCATAAATAAGAGGGAATAATTTAATTCTTAGCGCATTTGAACACTGATAACTCCAGAGATGGTAGGAGCCACATTTTATCTAATTCTCTTTAACCACAAAAAAATGTGGACCTTGGGGCTTCCCTGGTGGCGCAGTGGTTGCGCGTCCGCCTGCCGATGCAGGGGAACCGGGTTCGCGCCCCGGTCTGGGAGGATCCCGCATGCCGCGGAGCGGCGGGGCCCGTGAGCCATGGCCGCTGGGCCTGCGCGTCCGGAGCCTGTGCTCCGCAACGGGAGAGGCCACAGCAAAGCGAGGCCCGCATACCACAAAAAAAAAAAATGTGGACCCTCACCCAACCACCAAGAGAGCAAGATCTGAAGGTCCTGACTCTTAAAGGGAGGCTTCTAACAGGGACACTTCCTCTTCCTAGGTGTATGATATTTTATTTCAAGACATCAGAATAGGAATTCTTTTCTCATATTGACCTGTCTGCAGTTTTTCCCCCATGCAGTGGCTCTATTGTTATTATCTTTCCAAAGGCATGTTATGATTATTGATTAGGGTATTTTAACATAATGTATTGACAAATTTTGAACATTTACTCTATATTGGGCATCCTCTAAATAAGTTCATCACATAATTGAACACATGTAACTTGCAACTACTATGATATGTTACCCAGTTTTATAGATAAGAAATGGAGACTCAGAATTTCTGAGGCTCACTCAAAGTCAGACAGCTCATCAGGGCTGCAGCCAAAGTTTAACCGGAAGAGTGTCTTCCAACTACTCATCTCAGCTGTAGGCTATAACCAATTAATTATTTTCCCAGTGACACCTCATGTTAGGACTTCTGAAAATAATGCTTTAAAATGCCTATTATTTTTTATTCTTTATTTTTTTAGCTCCATACCTTCAAGTGTTTAAGGTTGTGACTTTTTATTACATGTCCATCATTGTTGTATATTTTTGTGTTATTGTTCTGGTGTCCCCAAATACAGTATTTCTACATTTTTACCATAGCCTCCCTACTTATGCTCACCTGTATCTCTCAGAACCAGCATGTGTCAGATAAAGCTAGCCCATGATAGGAAACAAAGAAAGAATTAAAGAGCTGCAGATGCGTGTGTGTGTGTGTGTGTGTGTGTGTGTGTGTGTATGGTGAGGGAGGGAGAGAGGGGAAAGAGAACATTTATGTAGCATTTTTCTTAGATATGGGTAAATGTGCAAACTTTGACTGTATGAATGCTTTTCCATTGTGCCTGTTGAAGAGTTTTCCTGGGATGCCTGTTAAGTATGTTAGTATTTCATGTTTGGTAGAGTGTGAGTATCCTCCATCTCTGGCCTGGTGGGAGTAAACACTCTGTACCAGTTCAGTCTGAGTCCTTGAAATGAGGAACAGTTAGATCCATATTTTTAACGTATTTCTGTGGTGAGATTTCCATGTTATATTTGTGGGTGTGGAAGTGAAGAATAAGCTAAGGGCTTTTGAAGGCAAGAAACAGAGTGAAAAAGACCCTTCTTAGATAAACAAAGTGAGGAATGCACATTGGTTCTGACATCAGGAAAAGACATTCTTCATCAACTAATTTGAGGAGGGCATAGATATCTTCAGTTCGTGTGTATCCATTGTGCTTACTTTTTGTGTTGCATTTCAAGGACAATGAAGAAGTTTCAGAGAGCATTCGCTTGCATTAGAAGGGCCTTTTAGGGGTCTAATAAAATACAAATACTGCTAGTCAAGAAAATAAAGCTGATAAAAACTAATTATTGTGTTTCAATGGCTGTGGGAATATGGAGCTTGTTCATAATGTATTTTAAAAGTCCTTGTGCCCTGTGTTAAGTAATTTGTGTTATTAATTATGCAGCTTCTAAATGTTGCCTGTAACATTATAACAAGATAATTTTCAATTGAAATTCTGATTAAACCTAAATGTTGGTGTTAATTACATATTACTCAAGAAATAACACAAATGAAACCCCAAATAATATAATTTTGTCTTGATTTGAGCTCTGAACAAACACCCCACCCTAACCAATTACTCAGATCACCAATTCCATCATAGGCTCTACTTTTGCCGTTTCATTAGTCATATTTTTCTCACACTCTTGTTGCATCTCCTTCTATCATATCTTATCTTCTCGGCTCCTCCCTTTTACCAGCATAGCGATCATCAATCTCAGGGACTGATGTCATAGTAAAGATATATATCAATAATAAAAAATTTACTGATAAAAAGGGAGCCACTTTAATTTGATTCAAAGTACCAGATTTTATAATTATATAACTGAAGTAACATAATCTTATCTATAAATACCTAATACATATTCTGGAACCTACAGAAGGAAAAAAAAAATTATCACCTTAAGGCAAAACAGTTTTGCTGTATTGCTGTTCTTGACCACTGGTGAAAGTCATTTTTTATGTTTCTCAGTATATTTGTTCATGATCACTATTAACTTTAATGCTGTAGTATAAAATTATGGTATTTTGTATTTTCTTTTTATGGATTGTTCTTTCACGTTAAAAACTGTCTTTTAAATGATAGTATTTAATGGAGCAACTGAGGAGCTTTTGCTCTCAAAGGTACATGAAATAGCCAACATTCTGTCACCTGCAGTTCTGTTCCATGGGGGTAATGACTTTTTTGATACTATTATTTTTATTAAAATTTTCTGTAGCGTGTTGTGCCATATAACAGACTCATACTTGTGATTTGTGATATATCAACACAGCAAACTGTGAGTAGGAATTCTCTTTTCTTTTCTCAGAAGAGTTGGTTTCCTCTACCTTTTCCCACTGCCTAGGAAAGAAAAAAAGCAGATATAAATGTGTGTAGACTATGGAAGAACCAAATGTAGTGGCTGTGTTTACCTAAAGTAACCTTTGAGCCATTAAGAGAAGTTTAATCAGCCACATCACATTCTCATAGGTCGCAAATATGATTTGTTAACATATAAGGGAAACATTAGGTATAATTCCAAAAAATATTTGCTGATCAAATTATTTGTTTATTAATTTTTTAATTGATAACTAGGAAGGGAAAAAAAAAGACAAGCTCAGCAAAATGTAGGATGCAAAGTTCGTTCAAAAGAGCTCATGAGGGCTTCCCTGGTGGCGCAGTGGTTGAGAGTCCGCCTGCCGATGCAGGGGACGCGGGTTCGTGCCTCGGCACGGGAAGATCCCACATGCCGCGGAGCGGCTGGGCCCGTGAGCCGTGGCCGCTGAGCCTGCGCTTCTGGAGCCTGTGCTCTGCAGCGGGAGAGGCCACAGCAGTGAGAGCTCATGAAATTTACTTAGAGCTTTCATTCACTCAAAATAATTAGGCTTAGTTCTGACAAAGTTTAGTTATTTGGTTTTCTAATCTAAAGCTGATTAAAACTAACTACACAAGGATCATATTGTTTAATTGTTTTCATTTAATATATAGTGAACATTTCCCTGTGTCATCAGTGTTCTTCTAAAAGAGATTTTTTAAAGATCGTATAGCACTCTGTGATATGGATTTATGAGTTTTGAAACCAATCTGAGTTGGCATTTAGATTGCTTCTAAAACTTCTGTCTTAGAACAAACATTATGATGAACTTTGCTGAACACTGATCTTTGTCTTCTCTAATTATTTCTGAGGATAAAGACTATGAAGTTGAATTAATAACTGAGTTTGAACTTAAGTTTTTGAAATATATTACCAAATAGCCCTAATCATTACTTTTAATGTCTATAGACTATTCCATTTTGAATAAAGAATAATAATAGTTAACATTTTTGAGTGTTTATTGTCAAGTACTATTATAAGAACATTACACTTGTTAACATAGTTCATCATAAAAATGATGATTTGAGGTAGGACTATTGTCATTCCTATATTACAGATTAGAAAAATGAGGCACAGGAAATAGCAACTCACTGAAGGTCAAATAAGCAATATTTTGGAGGCAGGTTTTGAATCCAAATACTCTAGGTTAATAGCTAACATTTACTAATATTCAGTAACAGACAAACAGGCTTACTGAACTTGCGAGTTTAAGAGATTTAAAATCCATCTTTTGACCCTCTTAAGAGTTCTGTGCTCTATGAACACTTATTTTGTTAATTTTACAGATAAAAAAGAGCAACATTAGAAATTTGGTGAGTTACCTTGCCCAAGTCATGTAATTAGTAATTGGTAAAGCAGGTTTTAAACTGTTATCTGGGTTATGTGTCTCTAGTGCCCAAACTCTGAATCTTCTGCTTTTCAACCATTTGGATCATTTAGGTTCTTACAATATGTCAGTATTAAAAATGACATTTAAATGAACATGTTTTGGATAATTACATTAGTAGAGATTTCTGGACATGGAGATCCCATGTCAAAGCTTAGGAATAATCTCAGGTTTGTACATCTGTTACTGGCAAATTATTTTGCAAATGTGTGGCACCACTTTGTGAAAGAGAATGAGTTTCTCTGGAGCCTTCACAATAAAAAGAATGCAGAGAAGGGAGAGTGAAGGGGTAGCAGATGAGGCATCGAAGCCCTCTGTGAGGAGGGGACATTTGAGCGCAAACCTGACGGATGATCTGAGTCAGCAGCAATGGAGTGTTCCAGGCAGACGGAAGAACAAAGGCATAGTCTCTAAATTGGGAATGAGCTTTGGTTTTTGAAAGAATTAGAAGAGGGCTGATGTGCCAGGATCCAAGGAAGGATGGGGGAATTTGAGTTCATCTCAAAGAACTCTGATGGCCAACTTCAGATTGGCCTTTTTGTAGGGTCTTGTGGGCCATGATATAGATTTTGGACTTCATTCTAAGTACAGATGGAAGACATCAAAGCAGAGGAGTAACAAGATGTAATTTATATCCATGACAAGGAATAGACTGTGGGAGAGTTTGGATTGGAAGGCTGGCCACTGCATCAGCCCTGGTGAAAGATAAAGGTGACTTGAACTAGGGACACAGAAGTAGAGATGGTGTGAAGCAGTTGGCTTGGGTTACATTTTGGAGGGAGAGCTTAGAACACTTGCTGATAGATTTGATGCACGGGTGAGGGAAAGAGACAAATCAATTATGACTCATGACTTTGGTGCTTGAGAAAACTGTGTTCGTTTAATGGCTTAATTACTGTTGTCCCCACTAGATATAGCCTCCATGAGGACAGGGACCTTGTCTCCTTTATTCACTGTGCATACCCACTGACTAGCATAAGAGCTGTCAAGCCACAGAGGAGGTGTCTCAAAATATTACTGGATAATTTAATAATTATTATACACCATTAACGTTACCTGAATTATTTGCTGAAAAGATTGCCCTGTATGTTGTATTTTTATAAATTTTTTGACATTTTAACATGTAAAACCCTAAATATATTTAGATTTATACTGCATTTTTTAGTATAGACTTAATAAGTCCATTTATTTATTGCTTTGTGATTTCTTTCATGGTGTCTAAAATATCATTCCCCATCCAAAGGTTTGAATAATAATCAGTTCTGCTTCTAATGTGCTTACAGTTATAATTTTCTGTTTACTTCTTTAAAAAAACCCCTGAAATTTAGTTTTTAAATTATATAAGGGCCTAAATTGATTTTTTTCTAAATTGCTAACTAATTACTTCAACTTAATTAACCCATTTCGTTCTCTTAAAAAAGTCTTTATTTATTGAATGCTTACAAATGATAGTCTGTTGCTAAATGTTTATTTTAGTACCAACCACATAAGGATATTTAAATATACGTTTATATTAATTCGTACAATTTGAAATTCTGTTTTGCGGTCACATTAGCCCTATGTCAGATGTTCATAATAGCCACGTGGGGTGGGTGGATACCATATGGGACAGTGCAGAATTAGAGAACATTTCCATCATCACAGAAAGTTTTATCAGATATTGCTACTCTAGAGAGTTTATTTTTTCAAATTCCTAAAAATTTTCCAAAGATTTAAAATATAGAATAACATGATATATTTAAACTACTTTGGGAATTATGGCATCTTTATAATACTTGGTTTCTACTTCTAGGAGTGTGTTATGCGGCCACATTTGTAAAATAAGTTCTTTTTTTCTCTCATTAAATTTTTAATTTCTTTCAATGTCATATATTGTTTGTATGAGATTGATCCTAAGAGGTTTTAATGTTTGAAATTGTTTAATATGCCTTTAATTCTTCTTTCAACCATTTTTCAATTTAAGTATTCTACTTTAATTTGTTAAAATATAGTAAGATTTTACAGGAGAAATTATTTTATTGTATTTTCAAGTTTATTAATATAATGATTTCCTTGACTTAAAAAATCTGATTTACTGTCTTTTGCTCTTCAAATTTTATATACTTGTGTTTACTGTTTTCTCTAATAAAGTCCCAAAGGTTTAAAATTTTTTAAGTAATTATCAATTTTTATTCAGTTTCCCCTCACTTTTCATAAAACATCTCTGAGCATGTCTACTTTGAGACATTTTGATGCTTTAAGATGATTTTGTGGTTTCCTTCTATGACCTTCCATACACATTTCATCATTTACCTTCAGGGTATCTTATTTGCTTCCCTGTGGAGTTCTTACGGGTCATTTTGCTGCCTCTCCTAGGTACTCTGAAGTCAGAAAATGAGTAATAGAAGAAGCTAGTATTTGAATGCAAAACTAGCAAAACCATATTGTTTATACTTTTAAAAAGTTTTTAAGAGGGCTTCCCTGGTGGCGCAGTGGTTGAGAGTCCGCCTGCCGATGCAGGGGACACGGGTTCGTGCCCTGGTCCGGGAAGATCCCACATGCCGCGGAGCGGCTGGGCCCGTAAGCCATGGCCACTGAGCCTGCGCGTCCGGAGCCTGTGCTCCAAAACGGGAGAGGCCCGCGTACCGCAAAGAAAAAAAAAAAAAAAGTTTTTAAGAAAAACTCTAAGTTATTTTAACATTCTATATCATTTCTATTTGTACTGCTTTGTAATATAATTTACTTTTTTTTAACATCTTTATTGGAGTATAATTGCTTTACAATGGTGTGTTAGTTTCTGCTGTATAACAAAGTGAATCAGCTATATGTATACATATATCCCCACATCCCCTCCCTCTTGCATCTCCCTCCCTCCCACCCTCCCTCTCCCACCCCTCTAGGTGGTCACAAAGCACCGAGCTGATCTCCCTGTGCTATGTGGCTGCTAATTTACTTTTATAAACTATTTGAATACCTAATATTTGGTCAGTGTTTGTAAGTATTTTATAAATTCTTATAAAGATTTATTCTTTGTTTATAGGAACCAGAATATCTAACATCTAGTTTTGTGCATATAGGTTCTATTTTGTTAGTTATGTTGTTCAAATTCTTTATATCCTTATTTTTTGATTCCACATGTATAGCATTGTGTTAATGGCTTAATGTTTTCCACTCAATGGTATTGATCTTTTTAATCAATATCCTATAACTTGAATTTGCTAAATCCTTAAATCTTGCATGATACTAGTATTGT
Organism: Physeter macrocephalus; assembly: GCF_002837175.3. Taxonomy (NCBI): domain Eukaryota; kingdom Metazoa; phylum Chordata; class Mammalia; order Artiodactyla; family Physeteridae; genus Physeter; species Physeter macrocephalus. The sequence goes on along the minus strand of NC_041228.1, from coordinate 31,673,183 downwards.
CAGCATAAATTTTTGTCCGTGTTTTCACATGGAAGCATCTTTAACAGTTTTAAATGTTTAAAGAAAAAATTAATATGCTTCTGTTTTTCATCCCAACCTTAAACTTGTTCAGTTTTCTGCCCTGTTATATATTGCATTCTGTTTTTGTGCCCCTAATGATTATACTCTAACTTTGTTTTTTTGAGTATATTGTTACTGCTTGGTTTTAATATCTTTAAACATATGGAAAGTAGAGGTCCTACTAAATGTTATCTTAAAGTATTACCCAATTTGTTTTTAAAAGTCTATTTTTATCTAATTATCAAAACCAAAATAATTTAACTTCCTTTTAGAGAGGAACAAAAATTGGGTGCTTTGCCTTCTTTTCAACCCCACTTCCTTATTCTCTGTTAATCAAATTTATGTTTGCTAATCTTGTTAATATTTACTACCTTTTAAATATATGTTGTCTAATATTCTATTTTTTTTACTGCAGTTCAAACAAGCATTTAGACTCATTAGAATCAAACTTCTTTTATTTGTAATTTGACATTTTTTTAAAGTACCTTTTTATTTTTAGTAAGTTTCAGTTTTCCCTGCAAATTATTTTTAAGCACAGTTTTCCCATTCTTAATGGCTAGTAATTCATCTCTCTGAAATTGGGAAAGCATCTTTTAAATAAGGTCTGCAGAAATGATGTCTTATGATGTAGTGTCTGAGGCAGACACTGAGACTGACTGATCTGAGCAGATCTGAGAGTGTTTTGGTCAACATCACATATAAATTTCAGAGTCAACTGAATATTATGTTCTTTTATAGCTTTTCCCCGTAAGGTTGTGCTAGTTTTTCCTTCTGCTTTTTGCCATTTATTTTTTCTTTTTAGGTGATTTACATTGGTATAGTGATAGCTTTGGGGAGAGAAAGATAGACTTGGTAAATAGATGATTCTGTCTTTACTCTTGCTCTTTCACAATACAAGCATGAACTTGATATAGATTTTGGTTATTTTCCTTAATCTCAAGTATAGGGACTTTCTTCCAGTCCAGAAATTCTTAATATACGTAAATTATTGATATTATACATGTTGTCAATTCATCATTTCCTCAGTTTACTTAAATTTAGACATATATATTATTAGTGGGGTGCAGCTGTATAACCAGTTTTCTCTAGTTGTCCTTTCCTACCTCTCATCTTTTTAACCTGTTTATATCTTTCTCTGCATTCTCATGTGGTTTCTCATCATTTGTCATCAACATCATTAATTCCATTTTTCGGGTGTGCTATGTATTGCTTATCATTATACTTTTTATTTTGGTTATTGTGATTTTATTGTAAGAGTCTTCTTCTTATTATATATTTAGTTGGTTTGAAAGAACACTTTAAAATCTTACTGAAAACATGAAGCATATTTTAAAAATATGTTTGCATTTTACAAAGTAAATATATTTCGGGGGAATACAGGGAAGGCTTTCCTTCTTAGTCATTAACATATTGTTTGTCTTATTTCAAAATTGCCCCCCCCCATCTCTAACCCCCAACTCCGGGGGCCCTTATTTTATATATATTTTTTTAACATACTGAAATGACAGAGATAGCCAGGCTGTAAAGCAGAGGGTCAGCACACTTTAGGATTTCTGTCATCTCCTTCAGCTTTGTCCTGGTTGTTAGTTCTTTCTCCTTCTCAGAGGTAAAGATGGCAAAGCCAGGACGGTACAGAGTAGAGTGCCTTGCATGGTTCCTGGCCAAGGGCAGATAGATACTCAGTTCATGATGTTTTGTGATCTCCCTGAGTTTCCAAAGGGACCAAAATTGTGATACTTGTGGAAGGCTAGTCACGCTAAGGAACTTGATACACTGCAGATTTGGCCATAGGCACTGGGTTCTTACCACAAATAATAGAAAATGAAACAGCCCAGAGTAGAGCTCTAAAGGATTTAGGAAGCTGGAGGATAAGTAGGTTCTAACAGTCGGGAATACGCTCTTGTTCTTGTGCACTATTGTTGCTTCAGCCAATTTCATGAGGTTTTTAAAGAAGTGGCTTTGTGTCTTCATTCACACAAACATATTCTTAGAAATACACTTCTGTGTTGTAGAAAATAGATTTTATTATCTAACCTATTTTAGAAAGGTTTTTTACCCATATTTTTTTTTTCTTCTTTGTTTTAAATTTGTTTAAATTTAATGGTTGCGTTAGTGGTCTGTCACAGTCTATTTATTTATTTATTAATACATCTTTATCAGAGTATAATTGCTTCACAATGCTGTGTTAGTTTCTGTTGTACAACAAAGTGAATCAGCCATATGCATGTTACACAAGATGTTACTGTATCTTGTATATAGCAGCAAGAGAGGTTGCTTTTAAAATTTTTAGCTCAACACATTATGAATCTGAATTTTTCCTTGTTGACGTTTTCCTTGCTGATCTGTATAGTTCTTAAGTAATTCAACCAAATTAGGACAACTCAGCTCGCTTTGAGTTGTGTTAAATGCTTCAGACTCTCTCTGACTTCCTCACTGAAGGAACTTTTCTCTCAATTTTGCAACCCTCCCAAACCTACATACAAAATACACTTTGCACTTTATTCCCTGTTTCACATATTGCTTCTTTCAAAGGAGTTTGTGAAATTTTCAGTAGCTGTGTATAGAATCCTGGCAGATTTCTTGAGAACCTTTTAGATTCTCAACTCATCAACAGCTCATGAAAAAGATCAGATCTACCTCCCACCCCCAACCCTATCCCTCACTGTAACTCTTCACTGACAGCCACATATGGTAAAACACAAAACAAAACCAAAGAAAAAGGTAACAGTTTCCACAACCTAATTTAGAACTGCCTCATTTGTGTCACAGTTAGATCTCCGAAAAGCTTTGGGAAGCGTGATGGAATGGAATTTCCCCACAGCTTCTGCATGAGCCAACTCTCCATATGGTACATGAATACTTCTCAAGAGCAAGGGATAAAATAAATGTCCAGACTGATCTTGTTTGTCTCTTCAGATGTGAAAAGGAGACCTCATAGAAAATGAGGCTACAGAATTAATGAGTTTCGTTTTACATCACTGCATACACCATAGCCTCCAAAATAGGATAAGGTGTTCTTGGGCAAAGCAGAACTAAATACAGAGGAACCAAATGATCTCAAGGGTTTACAGTTGAGAGATAATCATCCATTCTTATCTTGCCCCTCATACTATTGTAAGAATGTCATATCTCAGATCTGCTTCACTCTCCCCTTTTTCCAGGCTTGGAACACTGATCACTAGTATTCCAATGTGTGGTCTGTATTAGAATAACTTGAGACGCAGGATTAAAATTCTGATTCCTGGGTTCTATCTCAGAGCTGCTGAATCTTTGGGAGTGGGGCTTGAAAGTCTGCATTTTCATCAAACATTCCGTGTGAATCTAATTCACACTGAAGTTGGTGCTCATTACAATAGAGACTAGAGAATAAGACTTGGGACAAAGAGGAGGAGGGGAGAACCAGCAGTAGGCACCATGGTTTCCCTCTGAGGAAGCAGAGGGCATCAGGGTATGTTTTCACAAATGGTTTCCTATATTCCTTTAATACTTAAGCTAGGAACTTCCCTGGCGGTCCGGCAGTTAAGACTCCACGCTTCCACGGCAGGGGGCATGGGTTTGACCCCTGGCCCGTGGAACTAAGATCCCACATGCCGCATGGTGTGGCCAAAAATTAAAAAAAAAAAAAAAATACTTGAGCTAAGTGTTAGCCTGATCCAAGATAGAAGGCTGGAATGGGAAAGATGGTGTGGGGTCGAGTGGTGCTGGGTGACAGGTGCGTACTTCCTTTTTGCTGTCAGAAAGCATAGGGTAATAATAACAGCTCGGGTGGGGGGAGATCAGCTTGAATCCCTATAGTTAATAGTGAATGTCATCCATTATTTGATTTAATTTCTTGCATTTTCTGGTAAGATTGACTTGTTTATATTTTTCCAAGTTAAGAGTAGAATATTTTAGGTATATAAAAGCAGGGAATGGGGGCTGATAGAATGAGGTTTTTACACAGTGGCAGAAAAATTAAATCTGAACGAGGGAAAGATTATTAACATATAAAAATCATCCATATAGTTTACTTCATGCTGTTTATAGTGTACTGGCTCTAAATAGTAATTGACCAATAGAAAATAACAGCAAAGAAGAACAACAAAACTAGACCAAAAGCAAACTAAAAAAAAAAGAAAAAACATTAATTCATGTTTAAGGTGAACTTTTTTGAAGGCAGGAAGTTATTTCTAGATTATTCAAGTTAGATGTATTTGTCTGGTTTACAAGAGTTAGAAAACACGGATTTAAGAGTGCAAATTCTCCTGTACTTGTTGCCAATGCATTGACTATTAGGCAAGTCCTGATAATTCTGATATTCTGGAATTTTCTATTTGGAAGGAAGGAATGTGCATTTCTTTGGCTCAAGTGAGAGGGTGATTGGGGTTGAATAGCTGCTGGTGAGAACCTTTCTAAGTTTTTATTAAGTATGGCTATATAATCAGTATTGAAATAAGAACTTTATAACTTACCACCTTCAACAGAGTTAGTAAATTCATTTGTAATCTTACAGCTTAAAGGAAAAAATGAAATTCTATTCAATTGGGAAAGAAACTGCCATGACCGGTTTTTTCCCCTCATATGACATATACATATGCGTGTGTATGTGTATATATATATGCCATATAGATGCTTATGCCGGAAGTGCATAGGAGAACGTCTCCTGGAGGCTGGTGCAGGGTTTACAACTCCAGACACTGGAGGGCTGTGAGTCACCACGGGGAGTTCATTTATGTGAGCTCTCCACCTTTTGGCTTACCCTATAACTTCTGCCTGTAAAGATGCTTGCTTTTATTCCATTGTAGGCTTTGTTGCCAAAGACAGAGGATATTTTCTTTTTAAGAGAGCCCTTAGATGCTTCCTCCACATTGCCACTCTTGGAGCAGGGTGGGTAAGCTCGCTTTGTTATCACTGGCACCCTACCTGCTCTCCTAATTCTCCAGAGAGCAAGTGTTCTTAAAAACATAGTTACATTGAGTGCCTCTGTGTCTTTAGACACTCTTTTAATGTGTTAGTATAAAATAAAAGTCTTTTTCAACATATGTTTTATGGAGATGTGCTTTCTGGGGCCTCTTGAGATGTTCTCAAGCACTGAATCGAGGTACCTTTATGGTGATTTAATGACAACATAGAACACTTGTTATAAAGTGCCCTTTTGATATATATCCCAGGGCATGGCACAGTTAGAGCCCGGTGAATATGTTGATTTTGTTTTCACCAAGCTCCCCCCCTGCATCGTCTTGTTAGGGTTTTATAACTATAGATCTGTGTTTTTTTTCATCCCCAAAAGATGAAAGCAATCTGCCAGAATAGAAATTTGGAAAATTACACATACACCTGTGAAATTAGGCAAATTCTTACAAAGTTTGTATTCCAACCAATGCACAGGATCCACAACAATGCCTTGTTTTGTGTGAGGAATTGTTCTTCTGGCTGTGCAGAGAACACGTGTGCAGGACTGTACAGGCTTAGAGAGAATATTCATCATCATTTACTGTGTCAAACCCAAAAGGAGGGCCAAATTGTCAGCTTTCCAGGAGCAGGAGGCCACACCTATTCGTGAAAAATTGAACAGATTTCTGTAGTTGCCCTCACCTTGACTGTTCCGTTCAAGGTGGTGGTGCTAGGACATGTAGTTTTGTGAGCCAAGATCAGCCACGATGCTGCTCCGTAAAATCCCGGAGACCACACTTGGGTTGTGCACCGGCCTGATTATAATCAGGGGTTGGAGCGAGGGATGATGAGTGGAGGAATGTGTGTGATCTGGCTGCGACCTCTTGCTCCACACTGATTGCCACCGATTGATGGGCCTGCTCTGCCTGACTTGGCAGAATACCTTTTATTCTGCCAAGGAAATACCTTCCTTTTTATCTCATGAGACGCTAGACCCTCAGAATAGGAGGATAGGGAGAATGCTGTGCTGTTTGAAGCTTTTGGTCTTCAAAAGACTCACACAGCAGACTGTAATTTTTAAAAATTGAGATGCTGTCCCCATTTGTAGAAAGACTTTTTTTCTATACCGTAGACAGACACACATGAGGAGCTTTTTAGTCAAATTTCCTGATCAATTGTTTCCGTTATCCAGGACTCCTAGGAGGGTATTAAGAAGTAACATTTGGGATCAGCCTGAAGCGGCTACAATCTATTCCACGTCATCCCAGAATTGTCTGAAATGATGTGATTGGAGCACTTGCTGGACTCTGGCATTATTTGGGAGAACAATTAACCAGCACTAAATAAACACACCTAACCTGCCACTAATCAGGAGTGACTATACTGAGTGGCCCAGGTGAAAAGTATTTTGGTCACAGACAATCAGCTGCAGTAAACAAGGTGTCTATGCTTAACTTGGGCATGGAGCCTGTATTTTTTTTAAATAGGTCTTTATTGGAGTATAATTGCTTCGCGATACTGTGTTAGTTTCTGTTGTAAACCAAAGTGAATCAGCCACATGCATACATATGTCCCCATATCCCCTCCCTCTTGCATCTCCCTCCCACCCTCCCTATCCAACCCCTCTAGGTGGTCACAAAGCACCGAGCTGATCTCCCTGTGCTATGCAGCTGCTTCCCACTAGATATCCACCCTACGTTTGGTAGTGTATATATGTCCATGCCACTCGCATTTCACCCCAGCTTCCCCCTCCCACCCCATGTCCTCAAGTCCATTTTCTATGTCTACGTCTTTATTCCTGCCCTGCAACTAGGTTCATCAGTACCATTTTTTTTTTAGATGCCATATATATGTGTTAGCATATGGTATTTGTTTTTCTCTTTCTGATTTACTGCACTATGTATGACAGATTCTTGGTCCATCCACCTCACTACAAATAACTCAATTTCATTTCTTTTTATGACTGAGTAATATTCCACTGTATATATGTGCCACATCTTCTTTATCCATTCATCTGTCAATGGACATTTAGGTTGCTTCCATGTCCTGGCTATTGTAAATAGTGCTGCGATGAACGCTGTGGTACATGTCTCTTTTTGAATTATGGTTTTCTCAGGGTATTATGCCCAGTAGTGGGATTTCTGGGTCATATGGAAATTCTATTTTTAGATTTCTAAGAAACCTCCATACTGTTCCCCCTAGTGGCTGCATCAATTTACATTCCCACCAGCAGTGCAAGAGAGTTCCCTTTTCTCCACACCCTCTCCAGCATTTACTGTTTGTAGATTCTTTGGTGATGGCCGTTCTTAACGGTGTGAGGTGATACCTCATTGTAGTTTTGATTTGCATTTCTCTAATAATTAGTGATGTTGAGCATCTTTTCATGTGCCTCTTGGCCATCTGTATGACTTCCTTCGTGAAATGTCTATTTAGGTCTTCTGCCCATTTTTTAATCGGATTGTTTGTTTTTTTGATATTGAGCTCCATGAGCTGTTTATATATTTTGGAGATTAATCCTTTGTCTGTTGTTTCACTTGCAAATATTTTCTCCCATTCTGAGGGTTGTCTTTTTGTCTTGTTTAGGGTTTCCTTTGTTGTTCAAAAGCTTTTAAGTTTAATTAAGTCCCATTTGTCTTTTTTTGTTTTTATTTCTGTTACTCTAGGAGGTGGGTCAAAAAGGTCTTGCTGTGGTCTATGACAACGAGTGTTTTTCCTCTAAGACTTTTATAGTGTCTGATCTTTTTTTTTTATTATTCTTTTATTTTATTTATTTATTTTTAACATCTCTATTGGAGCATAACTACCCTACAATGGTGTGCTAGCCTCTGCCTTACAACATAGTGAATTAGCCATAAATATACATACATCCCCACATCTCCTGCCTCTTGTGTCTCCCTCCCACCCTCCCTATCCCACCCCTCTAGGTGGTCACAAAGCAGCAAGCTGATCTCCCTGTGCTATGTGGCTGCTTCCCACTAGCTATCTATTTTACATTTGATAGTGTATATATGTCCATGCCACTCTTTCACTTCGCTCCAGCTTACCCTTACCCCTCCCCGTGTCCGCAAGTCCATTCTCTACGTCTGCATCTTTATTCCTGTCCTACCCCTAGGTTCTTCAGAACCATTTTTTTTTTTTTAGATTCCATATATATGTGTTAGCATAGGGTATTTGTTTTTCTCTTTCTGACTTACTTCACTCTGTATGACAGACTCTAGGTCCATCCACCTAACTACAAATAACTCAATTTCATTTATTATTATGGCTGAGTAACATTCCATTGAATATATGTGCCACATCTTCTTTATCCATTCATCTGTCATTGGACACTTAGGTTGCTTCCATGTCCTGGCTATTGTAAATAGAGCTGCAATGAACATTGTGGTACGTGTCTCTTTTTGAATTATAGTTTTCTCAGGGTATATGCCCAGTAGTGGGATTGCTGCGTTGTATGGTAGTTCTATTTTTAGTTTTTTAAGGAACCTCCATACTGTTCTCCCTAGTGGCTGCACCAGTTTACATTCCCACCAACAGTGCAAGAGGGGTCCCTTTTCTCCACACCCTCTCCAGCAATTATTGTTTATAGATTTTTTGATGATGGCCATTCTGACTGGTGTGAGGTGATACCTCATTGTAGTTTTGATTTGCCTTTCTCTAATGATTAGTGATGTGGAGCATCCTTTCATGTGTTTGTTGGCAATCTGTATATCTTCTTTGGAGAAATGCCTGTTTAGGTTTTCTGCCCATTTTTAGATTGGGTTGTTTGTTTTTTTGATATTGAGCTGCATGAGCTGCTTGTACATTTTGGAGATTTATCCATTGTCAGTTGCTTCGTTTGCAAATATTTTCTCCCATTCTAAGGGTTGTCTTTTCATCTTGTTTATGGTTTCCTTTGCTGTGCAAAAGCTTTTAAGTTTCATTAGGTCGCATTTGTTTATTTTTGTTTTTATTTCCCTTTTTCTAGGAGGTGGGTAAAAAAGATCTTGCTGTGATTTATGTCATAGAGTGTTCTGCCTGTTATCCTCTAAGAGTTTTTTACTGTCTGGACTGACAGTTAGGTCTTTAATCCATTTTGAGTTTATTTTTGTGTATGGTGTTAGGGAGTGTTCTAATTTCATTCTTTTACATGTAGCTATCCAGTTTTCCCAGCACCACTTATTGAAGAGGCTGTCCTTTCTCCATTGTATACTCTTGCCTCCTTTATCAAAAATAAGGTGACCATCTGTGCGTGGGTTTATCTCTGGGCTTTCTATACTGTTCCATTGATCTATATTTCTGTTTTTGTGCCAGTAGCATACTGTCTAGATTACTGTAGCTTTGTAGTATAGTCTGAAGTCCAGGAGCCTGATTCCTCCAGCTCTGTTTTTCTTTCTCAAGATTACTTTGGCTATTCGGGGTCTTTTGTGTTTCCATACAAATTGAAAAATTTTTTGTTCTAGTTCTGTGAAAAATGCCGTTGGTAGTTTGATAGGGATTGCATTGAATCTGTAGATTGCTTTGGGTAGTACAGTCATTTTCACAATGTTGATTCTTCCAATCCAAGAACATGGTCTATCCCTCCATCTGTTTGTAACATCTTTAATTTCTTTAATCAGTGTCTTATAACTTTCTGCATACAGGTCTCTTGTCTCCCTAGGTAGGCTTTTTCCTAGGTATTTTATTCTTTTTGTTGTGGTAAATGGGAGTGTTTCCTTAATTTTTCTTTCAGATTTTTCATCAGTAGTGAATAGGAATGCAGAGATTTCTGTGCATTAATGTTGTATCCTGGTATGTTACAAAATTCATTGATTAGCTCTAGTAGTTTTCTGGTAGCACCTTTAGGATTCTGTATGTATCGTATCATGTCATCTGCAAACAGTGACAGCTTTACTTCTTTTCTGATTTGGATTCCTTTTATTTCTTTTTCTTCTCTGATTGCTGTGGCTAAAACTTCCAAAACTATCTTGAATAATAGTGGTGAGAGTGGACAACTTTGTCTTGTTCCTGATCTTAGAGGAAATGGTTTCAGTTTTTCACCATTGAGAACGATGTTGGCTGTGGATTTATCATATGTGGACTTTATTAAGTTGATATAAGTTCCCTCTATGCCTACGTTCTGGAGGGTTTTTATCATAAATCGGTGTTGAATTTTGTCGAAAGCTTTTTCTGCATCTATTGAGATGATCATATGGTTTTTCTCCTTCAATTTGTTAATATGGTTTATCACATTGATTGATTCACATATATTGAAGAATCTTTGCATTCCTGGGATAAAACCAGTTGATCATGGTGTATGATCCTTTTAATGTGCTGTTGGATTCTGTTTGCTAGTGTTTTGTTGAGGATTTTTGCATCTATATTCATCAGTGATATTGGCCTGTAGTTTTCTTTCTTTGTGACATCTTTGTCTGGTTTTGGTACCAGGGTGATGGTGGCCTCGTAGAATGAGTTTGGGAGTGTTCCTCCCTCTGCTTTATTTTGGAAGAGTTTTACAAGGATAGGTGTTAGCTCTCCTCTAAATGTTTGATAGAATTCGCCTGTAAGCCATCTGGCCCTGGGCTTTTGTTTGTTGGAAGATTTTTAATCGCAGTGTCAATTTCAGTGCTTGTTATTGGTCTGTTTAAATTTTCTATTTCCTCCTGGTCCAGTCTCGGCAGGTTGTGCTTTTCTAAGAATGTGTCCATTTCTTCCAGGTTGGCCATTTTGTTGGCATATAGTTGCTTGTAGTAATCTCTCATGATCCTTTGTATTTCTGCAGTGTCAGTTGTTACTTCTCCTTTTTCAGTTCTAATTCTATTGATATGAGTCTTCTCCCTTTTTTTCTTGATGAGTCTGGCTAATAGTTTATCAATTTTGTTTATCTTCTCAAGGAAACAGCTTTTAGTTTTATTAATCTTTGCTATTGTTTCCTTCATTTCTTTTTCATTTATTTCTGATCTGATCTTTATGATTTCTTTCCTTCTGCTAACTTTGGGTTTTTTTTGTTCTTCTCTCTGTAATTGCTTTAGGTGTAAGGTTAGGTTGTTTATTTGAGGTGTTTCTTGTTTCTTGAGGTAGGATTGTATTGCTGTTAACTTCCCTCTTAGAACTGCTTTTGATGCATTCCATAGGTTTTGTGTCATCGTGTTTTCATTGTCATTTGTTTCTAGGTATTTTTTGATTTCCTCTTTGATTTCTTCAGTGATCTCTTGGTTCTTTAGTAGTGTGTTGTTTAGCCTCCATGTGTTTGTGTTTTTTACAGATTTTCTTCTTGTAATTGATACCTAATCTCATACCATTGTGGTCAGAAAAGATACTTGATACGATTTCAATTTTCTTAAATTTACAAAGGCTTGATTTGTGACCCAAGATATGATCTATCCTGGAGAATGTTCCATGAGCACTTGAGAAGAAAGTGTATTCTGTTGTTCTTGGATGGAATTCCCTTGATCATTATGTAGTGTCCTTCTTTGTCTCTTGTAATAGTCTTTATTTTAATGTCTATTTTCTCTGATATGAGAATTGCTACTCCAGCGTTGTTTTGATTTCCATTTACATGGAATATGTTTTTCCATCCCTTCACTTGCAGTCTGTATGTGTCCCTAGGTCTGAAGTGGGTCTCTTGTAGGCAGCATAAATTCGGGTCTTGTTTTTGCCAGTCTATGTCTTTTGGTTGGAGCATTTAATCCATTTGCATTTAAGGTAGTTATTGATATGTATGTTCCTATTGCCATTTTCTTAATTGTTTTGGCTTTGTTATTGTAGGTCTTTTCCTTCTCTTGTGTTTCCTGCCTGGAGAAGTTCCTTTAGCATTTGTTGTAAGGGTGGTTTGGTGGTGCTGAATTCTCTTACCTTTTGCTTGTCTGTGAATGTTTTAATATCCCTGTCGAATCTGAATGAGATCCTTGCTGGGTAGAGTAATCTTGGTTGTAGGTATTTCCCTTTCATCACTTTAGATATCTCCTGCCACTCCCTTCTGGCTTGCAGAGTTTGTGCTGAAAGATCAGCTGTGAACCTTATGGAGATTCCCTTGTATGTTATTTGTAGTTTTTCCCTTGCTGTTTTTAATATTTTTTCTTTGTATTTAATTGTTGATAGCTTGATTAATATGTGTCTTGGCGTGTATGTCCTTGGATTTATCCTGTATGGGACTCTCTGTGCTTCCTGGACTCGATTGACTATTTCCTTTCCCATATTAGGGAAGTTTTCAACTATAATCTCTTCAAATTATTTTCTCAGTCCCTTTCTTTTTCTCTTCTTCTTCTGGGACCCCTATAATTCGCATGTTGGTGCATTTAATGTTGTCCCAGAGGTCTCTAAGACTGTCCTCAATTCTTTTCATTCTTTTTTCTTTATTCTGCTCTGCAGTAGTTATTTCCACTCTTTTATCTTCCAGATCACTTATCCATTCTTTGATATGTATGTTCCTATTGCCATTTTCTTAATTGTTTTGGCTTTGTTATTGTAGGTCTTTTCCTTCTCTTGTGTTTCCTGCCTGGAGAAGTTCCTTTAGCATTTGTTGTAAGGGTGGTTTGGTGGTGCTGAATTCTCTTACCTTTTGCTTGTCTGTGAATGTTTTAATATCCCTGTCGAATCTGAATGAGATCCTTGCTGGGTAGAGTAATCTTGGTTGTAGGTATTTCCCTTTCATCACTTTAGATATCTCCTGCCACTCCCTTCTGGCTTGCAGAGTTTGTGCTGAAAGATCAGCTGTGAACCTTATGGAGATTCCCTTGTATGTTATTTGTAGTTTTTCCCTTGCTGTTTTTAATATTTTTTCTTTGTATTTAATTGTTGATAGCTTGATTAATATGTGTCTTGGCGTGTATGTCCTTGGATTTATCCTGTATGGGACTCTCTGTGCTTCCTGGACTCGATTGACTATTTCCTTTCCCATATTAGGGAAGTTTTCAACTATAATCTCTTCAAATTATTTTCTCAGTCCCTTTCCATTTTGGATCATCTTTACTATCATACTCTGAATTCTTTTTCATGTAGACTGCCTATTTCCTCTTCGTTTGTTTGGTCTGATGGGTTTTTTACCTTGGTGCTTCATCTGCTGTGTGTTTCTCTGTCTTCTCATTTTGCTTAACGTACGTGTTTGAGGTCTCCTTTTCACAGGTTGCAGGTTTGTAGTTCCCGTTGTCTTTTGGTGTCTGTTCGCAGTGACTAAATTTGCTTCAGTGGGTTGTGTAGGCTTCCTGGTGGAGGGGACTGTTGCCTGTGTTCTAGTGGATGAGGCTGGATCTTGTCTTTCTGGTGGGTAGGGCCGTGTCTTATGGTGTGTTTTGGGGTGTCTGTGCACTTATTATTACTTTTGGCACCCTCTCTCTAATGGGTGGGGTTGTGTTCCTGTCTCGCTAGTTGTTTGGCATAGGGTTTCCAGCACTGTAGCTTGCTGGTCGTTGAGTGGAGCTGGGTCTTAGCATTGAGATGGAGATCTCTGGGAGGGCTTTTGCCATTTGATATTACTTGGAGCTGGGAGGTCTCTGGTGGACCAATGTCCTGAACTCGGCCCTCCCATCTCAGAGGAACAGGCCTGACACCCGCCCAGAGCACCAAGACCCTGTCAGCCACATGGCTCAGAAGAAAAGGAAGAAAAAGGAAAGAAAGAAAGGAAGGAAGGAAGGAAGGGAGGAAGGGAAGAATAAAATAAAATAAAGTTATTAAAATAAAAATTTTAAAAATTATTAAAAATATAAGAAAAAAATTAAAAAGAAAGAAAGAAGAGGACAACCAAACCAAAAAACAAATCCACCAGTGATAACAAGTGCTAAAAGCTATACAAAAAAAAAATGGACAGACAGAACCCTAGGACATATGGTAAAACAAAGGTATACAGACAAAATCACACAAAGAAAGATACACATACACACTCACAAAAGAGAAAAAGGAAAAAAAATTATATATCTATATATATTAAAAAAGAGCAACCAAATCAATAAACAAATCTATCCATGATAAAAAACTCTAAATACTAAACTAAGATAAACATAAAACCAGAAACAAATTAGATGCAGAAAGCAAACCCCAAGTCTACAGTTGCTCCCAAAGTCCATTGCCTCAATTTTGGGATGATTTGTTGTCTATTCAGGTATTCCAGAGATGCAGTGTACATCAAGTTGATTGTTGAGATTTAATTCTCTGCTCCTGAGGCTGCTGGGAGAGATTTCCCTTTCTCTTCTTTGTTCACACAGCTCCTGGGGTTCAGCTTTGGATTTGGACTTGCCTCTGTGTGTAGGTCGCCTGAGGGCATCTGTTCCTCACCCAGACAGGACAGGGTTAAAGTCGCAGCTGATTAGGTGGCTCTGGCTCCCTCAGGCCGGTGGGGGAGGGAGGGAGGGATACGGGGCAAGCCTGAGGAAGCAGAGGCTGACCTGTCATTGCAACAGCCTGAGGCATGCTGTGTGTTCTCCCGGGGAAGTTGTCCCTGGTTCATGGGACCCTGGCAGTGGTGGGCTGCATAGGGTCCTGGGAGGGGAGGTGTGGATAGTGACCTGTGCTTGCACACAGGCTTCTTGGTGGCTGCAGCAGCAGCCTTAGCATCTCATGCCTGTCTCTGGTGTCCATGCTGATAGCCGTGGCCCACGCCCATTTCTGGAGCTCGTTTAGGCGGTGCTCTGAATCCTCTCTCCTCACACACCCTGAAACAATGGTCTTTTGCCAATTAGGCAGGTCCAGAGTTTTTCCCGGCCTCCCTCCCAGCTAACTGTTGCGCACTAGCCCCCTTCGGGCTGTGTTCACACAGCCAACCCCAGTCCCCTTCTTGGGATCCAACCTCCGAAGCCTGAGCCTCAGCTCCCAGCCCCCACCTGCCCCGGCATCTGAGCAGACTAGCCTCTCGGGCTGTTGAGTGCGGGTCGGCACCGATCCTCTGTGTGGGAATCTCTTAGCTTTGCCCTCTGCACCCCTGTTGCTGCGCTCTCCTCCGTGGCTCCAAACCTCCCCCCCGCCACCCCCCGTCTCTGCCAGTGAAGGGGCTTCCTAGTGTGTGGAAACTTTTCCTCCTTCACAGCTCCCTCCCAGAGGTTCAGGTCCTGTCCCTATTCTTTTGTCTCTGTTTTTTCTTTTTTCTTTTGCCCTACCCAGGTACCTGGGAAGTTTCTTTCCTTTTGAGAAGTCTGAGGTCTTCTGCCAGCATTCAGTAGGTGTTCTGTAGGAGTTGTTCCACATGTAGCTGTATTTCTGATGTATTTGTTGGGAGGAAGGTGATCTCCATGTCTTACTCCTCCACCATCTTGAAGCAAGATATTTATTCTTTTTAACAGTTCATTAATTCTGGAGCCTTTCTAGTTGCACAGAAGTGCAAATATGAGAAATGGAGATTTGGGGCAGCCATTTCTAGGGACACCAAGTGGTAGTTTTATAGTGTCTGATCTTACATTTAGGTCTTTAATCCATTTTGAGTTTATTTTTGTGTATGGTGTTAGGTAGTGTTCTAATTTTATTATTTTATATTTGGCTGTCCAGTTTTCCCAGCACCACTTATTGAAGAGGCTCTCTTTTCTCCATTGTATGTTCTTGTCTCTATAGTAAATTAGGTGACCATATGTGAGTGGGTTTATCTCTGGGCAGTCTATCCTGTACCATTGATGTATATTTCTGTTTTTGTGCCACTGCCATACTGTCTTGATTATTGTAGCTTTGTAGTATAGTTTGAAGTTGGGGAGTCTGATTCCATGGAGCCTGTATTAATTGCAAAATATTATACTGTTTCTATTAAATGATAACAAAAAATATAATTTGTACTGTTACAAAGTAACTTGTAGCATTTATATTCCTGCACAGTTGTTCTCAAACTTGAGCATGCATCAGAATCACCTGCAGGGTTTGTTAAAAACAGACTGATATACCTCATCCTCAGAGTTTCTGAAATCAGATCTGGGGTGGAGTCTGACAATTAATTTTGAATTTCTACCAAGTTCTCTGGTGATGTTAATGTTGCTGGTCCAGGGATGACATTTAGAGAAGCACTGTTTGCCGTCAAACTGTAGTCAGACAGTGAAATCAGGCATCATTTTGAGAGCAGTTATTTTATAAAATGTTTTTTTAGAAGGTTCAGTCAGTAATTAATTGCACATGTAAAGAATCATTTTAATAAAGCAGGGTCAGAAAGGGTGTTATTAAACTGAAGGAATAAGTAGAGGGAAATTGATCTATGTGATGAGGTGGGGGTTATCAGATTCAAATTTTATTAAGAAGGAAAAGAAAATGTATATATACAGTGACCAAAACCTGATGCAAATATTTTTATTGATTTTTCTCTTGTAATTAAAAAAATTCCCCCAAATCTTTGCGGTGATATTTTTCCTTTATTTCCTGCATGTAGCCATATGCTTGCTGTATATTTTCATATGACACAGATATGTTGCTTATGAGACAAATGCATACTGAATGTTTTTAAGGACCATATTGATTCATCTTTGCCTTATGAAATTGTTTAAGAAATTAGTAATCAGAGTCCTTTGTTTAGTATCTGTTGTTTGGCTAGTGCTTTTGTTGTTATTGCGGACTTAAAAAAAATCAGTATATACATTGTCTTTGATTTGCTCTAGAAAGAGAAAGAAATATATATCCATTCTAGAGTCAGAAGACTACAGGCTCCCCTTTCCCCCTATTTTTCATATCTCCATTTAAATAAGATAATCTATAAAAAAAATAGTGTCTCTTTTACTTTTACTAATTTAATTTTGTTATATAACTATGTAGGATATTATTAACTAGTTTTGCAGAATTTAGTTTATTAGATAAGAATACTAGCTATATTTTGATGGTGCTTTGAAGTTTCTAAAGAAAATGGATGTTTTTTCTTGTACAGGTCTATAAAATTATGTTTTGATTAATTCACCTAAGAAATATTTATCACCCACACATCATATCTAAGAGGTTCCATGGATAGGTTCAAATCCTTTTTTTTTCTTACTCATAGTGCTTTTAAAAATCTAATGTACTGTATGCATATTCTGGGTAATACCTGATGTTTTGTTGTGACAGCAGGATTCACTTTGGGGAAAATTTTCTGCTTGCCTTATTCCACATCCCCCAAAAAACTTCTGGCAGGCTGTGGGTAGATGGCCCCTGATTTGAACAGCCATGAAGGGACTGATAGCAGAATAAACTTCCTCCAACAATATATTGGATTGGCTAAAAACTTCTTTTGGGTTTTTCCATAGGGCAAAAACCCGAATGAACTTTTTGGCCAACCTAATAATTAGTAATAATTAAAGCTATGCATCTAGACCTCTTAAAATAATTGACCTAGTATTATCCTCCTTGATTTGGTCTTCAATTTTATGACAATTAAATTCAACTAAAAAATTCTTATTTGAATAACTATGAATTAAATCACATGGTTAAATGCTGGGTACCATACTTGTTCCTTCCAGTTCACAAATGGAGGTAAGATAGAATTATATCAGAGGAAAAAGAAAAATGTACAAATGACTGGAATTTAAGATATCTAAGAAGCCTTTCCTGCCCTCCTCATGTTAAAATGGAGTATCTTTTTAAAAAAAATAAATTGCATGCATTATATGCGTAAAGTTTGTCTCCTTCACCCAGTTATCCGCTCACTTCCGGCTGGGGCCATCCACCTTGTTTGTATACTGCTATTAACCCAGCACCCAACACAGTGCCTGCCACGTGCTTCACCCTCAGTAAATATTGGTTAGATGAATAACAAATGAATGAATAAATACATGAATACATGAAAGTCTCATAAAGAGAGCAAAATAATATACCAGACTTTCATCTATTGTACTTATTACCAGTTAAGGGTTTTTTTATTATTGAAATACATCACAATCATAAGAAATATATAGTTTTAGTAATGAATATACGTTCATGTTTCTTTACGATAGAGTTACCATCTTCAGTAAGCTTTATGGGGCTCTGGACTGAGACCTGATTACAAAATATGTGGATTTCAGTGACATCTCTGTCACTGACTTCCTGGGTCAATGCACAAGGCACTTATTAATGAACTGATTTTTTTCAATGCCTGAGAGTAAATTAGTCATTAGAGATTCTGGTTCAAACTTATCTGGATTTTCTCATCTGACTTTGTTTTTCCTGTGATGTCAGTGTTTACTATGTAAGATTAGTTGCTGCTTGCTGGGTTTGCATATGTTCTAAGCAAAATTATTTTCTTGTTAGCGTTATTCACTTAATTTGAAAGTTCCCAAAACAAAGCATTTCAGGGGAAAAAAATTAAAGAATTTGAAGTGTTCTCAGATTTACATATAAGAAGTGTTAATACTGCCATCTAATAAAAATTGCCAAAAACCTTGTAGCAAAGAATATTACTCTATTTTTATAAAATCAAAGAGTTCATTTTTTGCCTAAAGAAACAATTTGAATAAAACCTGACCCTCTTCTCTTCTTTTTACAATGGAGTATGGTCAAATTGAACCCTCCATTAAAAATTCTCTAATATCTTTTTTTTGCATTAACATTTCAAAACTCAATTTAAATATTCACCGATCTCATTTTTAATAAACTTAACAAATTCAGGTAATTTCCTTCAACTTTATAGATTGAAGGACAGCAGTTGGTACAGATATAAAAAAGATGCACAGCTATGAGCAAAGCCCCAAATCAATTATATATAAGAAATAACCTAACACATGGAAAGAAATTAATCAAAAAGAAGAATTTCTACCATGTGATTCTCTGGTCTGCTACCTGCAGGCAACAAACGCAAATGAAAAAAAATCAACATTCTTCTGGCAGATAAGAGAAAAATTAATAAAAATGTTTCCTTCCTACTAGATCCCCTGATGCAACTATTGTTAAAAGTGAGTGACTGCAGGAAGAACTTGCTCGTTTAAAGTACTACTTTTTTATACTACAAAAATAAGGTTTTATTCTTGCTGTTAAGCTCAGTTACATGAGTGAGTATGGATTTGCACTGTCCAAAGAGCACCCCTCTTCCCTGCCCCTTCTCATTTTTTTTTTTTGAATTATAATTGTACTTTATTTTTTTTAACATCTTTATTGGAGTATAATTGCTTTACAATTGTGTGTTAGTTTCTGCTTTACAACAAAGTGAATCAGTTATACATATACATATGTTCCCATATCCCCTCCCTCTTGTGTCTCCCTCCCTCCCACCCTCCCTATCCCACCCCTCTAGGTGGTCACAAAGCACCTAGCTGATCTCCCTGTGCTATGAGGCTGCTTCCCACTAGCTATCCACCCTACATTTGGTAGTGTATATATGTCCATGCCTCTTTCTCACTTCGTCCCAGCTTACCCTTCCCCCTCCCCTTCTCATTAAATGGCTCTGTGGGATATGCATGAGACAAATGTAATAGGAACCAAGTGAGTAGCATTTTGAGGTGTGCCTACAGGATAATTATGATTTATAAGGAATCTGAGTGTAGCAGCTGAAAACTCTAAGAGAGGAACTACTGGGAGCTGCAAAATATGCCCCAGATAAAGTTAGTAAAAAGATATTAGTACTCTAAAGATAGAAATGTTCCTACTCCATAATGAGATGGGGAAGGATGCATTTTTGTGGTTTCTGCTTTTTAATTTAGAGTTGCATTTTTATTTTCCATTTCTAATTGAACAAACAGGCCGTATTTGTACAGAACATATGAAACTAATAATCTTTCCTGTTAGAAGGGTTTTATGTTTTGTGTTTTATGAATACCATCCTGAAATTAACAAAGATATATGAGGCTAGAATACAGAGGATTTGATAACAAGCCATCCAATTTAAATATTACTCTACTGCTGTATTTCTGTTACATGTAGAGAATGTAACATAAGTTTAGAATGGAATGTTCTATATCAACTCCCACTTACCTGTCAACTAATATACAGCATACCTGTATAGAGTTTTGACATATTTGTGTATTACATATTAAACGTAAGCCAGAATTTATCTATTCCTCGTTTATATTTTCATATTTACTTTTTGAAAGGTAGCATTACATGATAAATGTGGCCCAATTATTATGTAATAATTAAAGCATGGTATATATTATTGCTTAAATTGTCAGATTTGGAGATCTCTATTGTTTTATATATATTAGAAGGTTTTACATACCTTCTTATTCCTTTATCTGAGTGGATCTTTTGCAAACAACTTTTAAGGAGCACAAAACAGGAGCTGGCAACTTGGAGACAATGCACCATTTTCATTTTCATTAATTCATTAATATTTTGAGAAATTTATTTCATCACACGTATTCTTTGTTCTGTACATGAGTAAAATAATTTAATAAAATTTGTTGATGTAAGTTTTAATATTAATAATACTATCAGATATAAAAAATGATCTGAAATGGCATATCTTAAGAAGCACCAGAATAAAAAGGTGTGGGAATATTTGTGTATTTTTGGAGGAAACTTACCTAGCAGAATTTCTGAGCACACTGTGATCGATTATTGCAATTATTGGGAATGATAAAATTGTAATTCGACTTTCTTCCCACCTGTCAGTTGCAATCAAGGCTGCCCAGTATTCTGAAACAGTCTCATTTTGCTAGGTGGCTAGTCTTGTGCAGCCTCTAGAATGCTCAGAATATTAATTCATGGAGAGGAGACTGAATGCTCTCTATAGTTCCATTGTGGCAAAGTGTTTGTCTTGTTTTAATCAAATAGTATGCAAAACCTAACTAAAATAATTTATAATAAATTAATGCCAGTGAATGCTTAAGAGAAAGAAACCCTTTTGGGGGATATTACATCAGAACCATAGAATTTGGTATTTCTTTCCCTTCTTCATACTTGATGATGTATATTAATTTCTGTAGGATTTAATTTCTTTCTTGGGTGCCTCATTCTGAAGTGCTTTGAATTTATATGAACAAAGACAGTCTGGCATTTAAGTGAGGATTAGTCTAGTTTATAGTAGGCTACCAAGGTAGGAAGTTTTTTATTAAGACAACGTACATTGAAAGACATGTATATTTGATTTAATATTTATGATGTTGGTCTTTATCATTTTTTGCATAGCCTCCTTGTATTGCTTATTTTAATTCTCTTTTCTTTTAATCCTTATATATCTCCTATACTTTTTCGCTAGAAAAAATATAGGAGATATATTTTGTGTTTGTTTGTTTTGTTTTGTTTTGTCATCTAGCTCTTCCTCCAGTGGTTTTGGATGGGTTTCAGGGGTTTCTTTAACCATCTGAAATCATAGCAATAATTTTCTCATAAATTTATTTATCTGGGGAGTAGATACTCCTCAAAGGTAAATTAATTTATCTGGGAAGTGCTTCTTAACCATATTCAGTTCTTGACTTTCATTTCATTCAGTGATTATGCTACCTTTGTATAGGGTAGGAGTACTTAATCTTGAACTTTCCTTTTGTCCTTTACCAACTCCAGATCACTGAAACAACCACCAGATGAAAAATTCTCCCACACGTAGGCCCAGCTTTTGCAATATCGCTTTTGGTACTGGATAACTAAGGATTTATTGCACATTGGTATTGTCAGGTGTTGTGAATCTGCATGACACTTCTTAGCTTCAGTTTTATCTTTGGGGGGCAGAAGTAGCTGTGGTCAATTCAAATGGTTCCTGAGTACCCAGTTGTCTCCCTTTCTGAAAACAGAAGTATTACTTTGCACCCACTAGAATCTTCCAGTAATCTGTATTATTCATCTATTATAAAATCTGCCTTGGGGCTTCCCTGGTGGCACAGTGGTTGAGAGTCCGCCTGCCGATGCAGGGGACGCGGGTTCGTGCCCCGGTCCGGGAAGATCCCACGTGCCGCAGAGCGGCTGGGCCCGTGAGCCATGGCCGCTGAGCCTGCGCGTCCAGAGCCTATGCTCCGCAACGGGAGAGGCCACAACAGTGAGAGGCCTGCGTACCGCAAAAAAAACAAAAACAAAATGCCTCTACATTCTGAGAGATGATTAACAGCGTTATGGGCCCGACGTACAGCATCATTGTATTCATAGCTTTAGGCTGTACAGCTAATTATTAATATTTTAAAAATCAGGAAAATATTTATATATATAAACATTGACTATTCATTCTCGCGAGTGTGTTTGAATATCTATAAATCGAAGGCAATTGAAGAGGTGAAATTCAGATTTCCTTACACTTGCCTGCCAAGTGGCCTCAATCAAAAGTAATTTTCTCCATGAGGGCACATAGAGCTCAGTCGTAAGCCTTTTTGAGTAGATATTATTATTTGTGTCACATTACGTGTGGTGATTTTTCTGAAGTCCATACACAGGAGGTTCCTTCATTCCCTCCTTCAGTGGTGCTATTAATTGTACTTGTGCTTCAAGTGTCTCTTACCTTTTAAAATGTTAGTTTATAGCCACCGATTATCTGTAAGGTTTCCAGTTAAAGAAACATGCAGTATAGAGGGTAGGGTGAGATCTAATCTTAAACCATAAATACTATACATTTTAAGAGAAATCTTTTTTGCCAGAGCCTGATTTGATAGCATGGCTAAAGAAATCGTTAGACATTTTAAAGTACAGTAAATTATATCAATCTGACACGTGCTTTGGGAGAAATTATTCAATCACCTTTCTCTAGCCTGTTCTAAATATTGACAGTGAGATCTCATGTATTTTGAACAATGAGCTCAATAATTTTTTTAGCTTTTATTTGGGATTTTGTAGTTTGTTTTTGAAAATAAGTGCTTCTTTTCAGTTACATGCTTTGAATTTCAAATCGATAGCTAACGTAAAATAAAACAGCCCCTGGAAAATAGAATACTGTACTGTCAATTAAGATCTTATAATCTTTGATAAAAAGTTATATGTGATATACAAGCCTTTTTTGACATGTTTGTATATGTGAATGGCTTGGTTAGACTTTTATTAAGTCTATATCAATGCTTTGTGGGTTTATTTTTTTCAAATTTTCACATGAGATTTTCCATTTAATTTCTAATTGAAGTTTTAATTTAATATTATACCGTTGGAGCCAACTCATTAAGTCAGAATATTTTAAATAATTGTTCAGTTACTTACCTCACTGGGTTATTTTAAAGATTATATAAGAAAGTGCTTTGAAAGTCCTACATGAGACACAAATTAGACAGTCTAGGTGTCTTCTTTTGACCAAGCTTTTTATTAAAATTGTTGCTTGAACAAAATAAAAACATGGAAGATATTCTATTTTATTCCTCGTTAGACTCGCAATTATTATTGAATTATTCAGATAACTGTTTTAGTGATTGTAATCTTTTACCTTATTACTATTTTGTATGTTCCTTGCATGTCTTGCTACTTGACATAATTGTTTTAAAAGGTGAAAGATTATAAATTACTTGAAATAATGAATGAGAGAGGAAACCTAATATGAGATCCATGGTTTTGAATGTGGTTTGTGTTAAAACAGAATCTATGTTTTTTTAACGCTCCACCTGGAGTGGAAAAAAAACCCAACACATTACCGGAGTATTTGGAATTAAGGCATTCTTTCTTCCTTAACATTTGTTATTTTGGAGAAAAGAATAAAAAATAAATTTTAAAAAACACAAAGAAACTCTGTAAGAATTTTTTCTTGGATGTCGCTTAATTTCTATCCAAAGCAACTAATTCTCTCCATGAAAATGTGTCATGTGAATTCAGCCTTTTGGGAACTTGCTTTTGGGAAAACAGCCCATATATCACTGTGCTGTATGTACCTACTCCTGTTTGCTCACACATATGTGAAGATTGTAATAAATTCACTATTTTAAATTATTTATAAAATTTCTGCTTTTGTCCTGAAAATTCCCTAGCACATTTCCAAGAAGTAAGAGAAAGAGACTGCCTAAGCCTTTTAAGTATTTAGCCTGTCTGATGAGACTGCTGACATGAGTGACAATTAGTACAAGTTACCATAATTGTGTTCTTTGGAAGAAATGCTACAGTGCTTCTTTAGGAGCAAATGTGGGCTTCCGCTTAGTAAAATGAGTCTGATACTTTGATTCTTCTGGGCAGTCAGAAATTCACAATCGGCAGTGTGGTATTCCCACGTTGTCCACTTCAGATCCATCTCAACAACTATAGCCCTCCCTTTCTTTTCAATGAAATAGGTCCATTAATGTAATGCACCTCACTCTCATTCACTCTAAGGAAGTTGTATTTTTATTATAGAAAAAGTATCACATAAATACAAATTACATTTTTTCATTAGAAAACTACTTTTCATTTCAGAAAAAATTCAATTAATCGTGAACAGGGTTATGCTTTCATCAGAGAGAGAAATATGTAATTTTTCTTCAAGCCTCAAACACATATAATGAAATCTTTTCTTGGAATCCGCTCTTAAGATGGATTTTTAAAAGTATAGACTTTATTAAAATCTCAGTTCAATTAAAATGCATTCAATTACTCTAAATCTTTATTAAAATCTCAGGTAAAATTGTACAACAGTGTAAAAGAGACTTGTACTCTTTACCAGGCAGTTAATTCTAACAAATGAACATAAAGTGCACAGTTTTGCTCTTTAGGAGAGAATAAAAGAACAAGCTTTGGGCTTCGAGTTGGGGGTGGGGAAGGATGGGAGATGGAGGTTGCTTTCTGTGTAGTAACTTCAGGACCTGGTTTCCTTCCACTTCTTATCATAGGTCAACATTACTTGTTGATATGGATGTGACATTATCTTGTGTGAGTACCCTTGGTACTACATGGCCTATCCATAGAATACATTTTCCTCACCACCTTAATCAAAAAGACCCTATTTAAGGATTTTATTTCACTCTCTTCTTTGGATGTTTTTTGGTACAGTGTCCCTATTCTTTTTCAAGGGCCACTAGAAGATGCCATTGAAGAGGAAGAAGAAGAATGTCCATCAGAGGAAACAGATATCATCTCAAAAGGGGACTTTCCACTGGAGGAAAGCTTTTCCACAGAATTTGGGCCTGAAAATCTGAGCTGTGAAGAAGTGGAATACTTTTGTAACAAAGGTAATCATTAATGGCTGGATGCGATATGTGAGTCTGTTTACTCAGATGATTTTGTATAGTTGAAAAATGCACTGATAGAGTGGAGGAAGAGTGTTGAGAGTGCTAATACATAATTCAACCATCTGAAAATGCATACAAGATTTTTTTAACATACAATATTATTTTGAAGGATAAAAGAAATTTTATAATCCATAAATCATATTGTATATTTAAACACATAGTTTCCTATTGATTGGCCAGTTAACTGTGAACATTTTCATGTTGGTCGGCCAAATAGCTATAATACATTTAATGTTTATTGTTTATTCTTTCAACAAATATTTACTGAATGTCAGTTTTTTGCAAGGCACTGAATTAGCCATTGAGGGTAAGAAGGGAATGGGCCAGAGTCCCCACCCAAGTTTCTAGCTCATTCCTTTTGAAAACTGAGTGCCTTAACTGTTTGACATTGACTTTCAACATTGAGAATGGTGCTTTTTTAGATATTGTCAAATAAGAAAATACACAGTTTCTCTCTTCTAGATATTCTTTTTACATACTAACATTATAACAGAAGAAGAACCCGAGACACTATATCTCTGCCTATTTCCAACCTTGACTTGGAGCCAAGTGGCCTTGCCAGTAACTGTGTCCTCATTGGGCTTGTATACTCATTTTTAACTTGCTTTTTTCAAAAATGAGTTTAAGGTTTCTTATGATTCTTTTCAATTTCTTTATTTGATTGTTTTGCCTCGGCAAGTGAGATGGGTCTTCTGTACCTCCCGCACCAATGTATAATTTCACAAGTGTTTGGATCACTTCCTTGGTTTAGAATAGCTACTTTTATTGATTTTACCATGGTTGTTTCCCAGAGGGCATGACTGTATGTCTGTATGTCTGTTTGTGTTTCTGAATGCACCGTTTTTATTTTTTAGGCAGACAGGAAGTTATATGGAGTGATATTTTACCTGTTTGTGTGAATTTGATGATGTGACTTGGCAGTCTGAAACCAAGAATGCTGATATAGCTTCCCCCAAAACTGCTAATATGCATGCCTCAGTCACCAAATATACATTTGATACATATTATTAAAACCTCAGTATAACTTTCTCTTGATTCTGGTGTGTTAGAAACAAAAGAAGCCAGCCAGTTCCCATCCGTGTGGTCAGTAGAACTCCATGCCCTAAGACTGTGGAAATGGAATGGCAGCACCAGCAGTTGGATACATTGAAGTTCAGAAAAACTTTGACCATTAACTCCTGAAGACCTCAAGATGGCTTTGTAACATGGTCCTTGTCCCCCACATCAGAGACTTTTGGTTGAAAACAAGAATGGTATGGACCAAATAGGCCTTCTTAGTTAGTAGTCACTCAGAGTTCAGGCCAAATTAATATTTTCTCTTGTTGTTTTGGATGTTAGAACCATTTCTTGATGCTACACACCCACAGCAATACATATTAGAGCTGGATGGAGAGGAAGAGTTTTTAAATCTGTTTGAAGACATCCTATTTTCCATCTTTATCAGGAAATATATCCTTTAGTGCATTGTATAGTACCTACCTTATGTTGTGGGATTACAATAAAGGAAGGAACCAGTAGCTAGAAAGTATCATTTATTCTTCTTGCCCTTGTCCTTAAAAGAGTGAGTGTATGGATTCAGACCTTTTTGTCAACTTATTAATCCAGGGAGGCAGTAATAATAGTTATTATTAGGTGTATTTTACATTTTGAGATCATCATTGGTGATGGCCTGTATTTAAGAAAATAGAACTCCAAGTTTTAAGTTAGTAGTTTCTTGGAAGAAAATAGACTTATGGCAGATGCTTATTACAGGATTACATAATTATGGTCCCAGAATAATAACCTCCATCTATATTAAACAGAGTCTTAACTCATGAAAAATAATGACAGGCCTTGAGGAACAACAACAAAAAAAGAACTGAACTACAATTATTAAGAACATTGTTTAGTGGATATTTTTAACTTTGATAAATAAGTGGAAAGTTGAAAAATATATCAAAATAATATTTAATATATGATATAGATAATATAGTAAATAATATATAATTAGTTAATATATTATATATTGTACAAATAATTCTCTAATGTTTAGTTTGAAACTAGAGAGTAATGATAGGTGGAAATAAGAATTCTAATTTTCACATAATATCTTTTAGGATAAATACTACTATTACTATTTCGAACCACTGTTGCCTTATTTAATAGGAAAAGAATTTCATTATTTTACTCTCATAGAATGTGAGACCAGGGAATTCCCACTGAAGTAGTAGGAACTGGTGTGAAAGAGAGACAACTCTTTGATATGAATTGCAGCCCCTTGAGGTCATACAGGGATTCCAGGGATTCCTCATTTTTCATTTAAGTTGATTAACTATAATAGGAAGAGAAAATGTCCTCTCTGGAAAATTAGAATCTAATCTTTCTGCAGAAATTTACATATTAGTCTCAGTGACACGTACTTATGTTTTCTTGCCAGTTGCAGGGAAAAAGATAGATTAGGCATTAAAAGCGTATAAGTATTTAAATGGTTAATGATGCCAGTGTCATGATTGAAAAAGCATGTAAAAATTGTTCTTCTGAAGAAAAATATTTTTAAGTTGGGATCACTGATGAAACATACTTTTTGCACATATTCTGAATCATTTATGACAACTTAAAAATTGTAAGTATATGTAAGAAAATGAATTGGATTACTTGGGAAGTTTCTTTGTCTAAAGATCTAGCCATGATCAAAATCCAGCAATGACACAGTTGTTTTACTGGGTTCCAGGGATAACATTTTTGAACATCAAATGCTTTTTTCTTATCAAACAAAGGATAGGGATTTAAAAACTCAGATCACAAAAACATGGTTAGAGTATCTTGTTTTCCAAACAAGGTATTTTGACACATTGTCAGAGAAGAGTACTGAGATACACATATAGTTACAATATATCTTCATTTATACTTAGCAACTGTATTTTGTATAAAAGCAATCTATGGCTATTGTAACTTTCCTTTTTAGAAAAGAAGAAAAGAAAAATCTCTACTCTGTGGAGACATAGCTTATCATAGGTAAAAGTTACTTCTTCCTTTTGAAATTGAGCCTTCTACATTATACAGGATGTTTTCAGTGTTTAGAATGACTCTTATTATTGTGGTATTTTTCTCAGTTCCACATGGATATTATCTATTCTCTTGTTGTCACATGGGAAGGCTTTTTTTTACACGTCTCAGTGTCTATTAATATTAGTAAAGTTTCTAGTTATATTATAAAATGTGATTAAATGCAACCCAAATCACTCTCAGAATGTAATATTCCACGGAAATGTCAAAAAATGTTGGTCAGAATTTTGTCATCTTTAAATGTGTAGAATTCTTAATCATACAAATCTAAAGCATAAATAATCACAAATAAAAATGGAAAAGATCACTTTAATAAAACCTTGTTATAGTCTCAGGCCTAAAATATGAATCTGACAATTCTGTTGCAGATTCCTGTTTCACTTTTTACTTTGGGTTAGTTGCATATTTCATGTTTTTTATTTTTCATCTTTGAAATGAATGAAATGAATTATATTTATAAAAAGATGGTATTTCAAAGTTGCTTTGATACTTTTAGATTTTAAGAATTTTAGCAAAGTGTAAAGCAATACTTTCAATTTGCATCATCCCCTTTGGTGCAGTGAGTTTAGATCATTTGGCATCTTGCCTTACCGTATCTGAGAGAGGAAGGAAACAAGCAAGAATTATTTCCTTGAATTTGCAGATGACGAAGACATCAAGGCTGGGTCCATGAATGCTACACATTTCCTGTGGTACTGGATTATTTGCTTCAGTGACTTTTGTCTGCCTTTATTCTGGTTTATAGAGTAAACATGGAAGTACATCAATATTGGTTTAGAGCTAGGCAAACTAATGTAAACTGAAATATAGGTGGTCTGGAAAGCAACCTGGGGAGCTTTTAGTTATGTCACTACTGGCAGGTGGGAACTCTTATACATTAGCAATTCTTGGATAAACTCAAAGACAGTAAGTTTTATAGTGGGGCTGATATTGGAGCAGCTCTAAAACGGGTTTACTATTATTAATTATTTGGAACACTGTTTCCTCACTGCAATATTCAAGTTTGTTAATGACTGAAGTAAATTAACATGTCTTGGGATACATTCCAGGAGGATGTCACAGGATATGTGAACAGGAAGAAAATTGTCAGGCCGGTATCACTAGGCTATTAGAATGTAATGCTATCAACAAGCAAACAAACAAACAAAAACCTCCAAAGAAACTACATGTCAGTGAAGTTTGAGTTATCAATAATGATTTTCTGGAAAAGTTACCAAGGATCCTTACAAACTGGTCTCTGATGACATCATCTCTAAACAAAGTCTGAACGGGAAATGATGTCATCAAAATTGATTTTGGAAGAAAAACAAACCTTACTTCTAGTCCTACTATCTAGATATGGAGAATTGTCGGAGAAATCACTGGGTACAGTGCTTTACCTAGAGAGATGAACTAATGTTAGAGCTCTTCAATCTGGAAAGATTAAGGTTGGAAAAGAGAGGCATAATGGAAAGCCATAAAATAAGGAAACATATAGTGTAACAATGGGCGTTCTCACCACATTCAAAAAGATTTGACCCTGGTAATATGTGGAAAGTAAAAGTCATATTTCTCTTTTAAAACAGCTTTAAAGTAGAAAAATGCAAAGCATCTTAAAGAAATTAGAAAAGAGCCTGAGTTACTCAGACTTGGATTTAGCTCTAGGCCCAGAAGTAATTAATACCAAACCAAAAGCAAACGTAAACAGATATTTAATTAGGTTGGCAGAAGCTTCCAGTTCTGTTCAATAGACTGAATTCAGTACAACTCAACTCATATATTAGGCATCTGCTATGTGTCAGACCCTCTTCCTGGTGCTGGGGATACAGCAGTAGACAAAAGTCCACCGCTACTCTTGAGGTGAGAGAGAGATAGTAAACAATCAAACTCGCATTGTATAATATGACGGGTGATGTTGAACATTATGAAGAAAAACAACACAGTCAGGGTGATAGAACGCCATTGTGTGCGTGTGCACTGCACGCTGTCAGTAATTTATAAGGAGTGATGATAGGGTAAGGTGAACTTTGAATGGAGACCTGAGGGAAGGGAGTGAGCTTCCGGTACTCCAGAGTCAAGTTGGCTGTACCTATAAGGCTAATGTTGCAGGAAGCCAGAAGAGGACAGCAGAGAGCTGGGGGAAGTAAGAGAGGTGCGGCCATACCTGTGGAACTTCTAGCTCTAGGAATCTGTTGGATTCTTACCACTTTGGAAGGCCTGGGTGAGCCACAGAGAAGAGTTGAGGTATAACTGGGAGAAAAGGCATGGTCATGACACAGTTTGTATATACGTAGAGAAGAAAGGCCTGCAGAAAGTAAAAGTTAAAGCAGGAAATGGAAGCAAGCGAATTGGGGAAGTTGTCAGGAGATACAGATAACTCCAATCAGACTCATCCCTTTAGCCAAAGGCTTGATGAGACTCCATCTGTAGCTCATTAATGTAGTTTACGGAAGAAGAGTTTGGGGGTGTTTGAGGCTGATATGAGTCACTTTGCTCCCTCCCACAACACCAGAACTAGGTGTATGTTCTCTATAAATTTTCACATCCTTGAATCAGAAAGACAGAACAGGAGGCATGAGAATCAGAATCATTTCATCATTGTGCTTAACTATTCCTGCCAATAAGTTGCCAGACTCATTGGAATGTTCCTCTCCCCCACTTCCTTCCTTTCTGTCTATCATTTGTGTCATTCTGTAGCTTTGATTAAAAATTAAGAAATAACTGAGGAAAAGCCCTATTTCTCATTGGACTGTAATAAATTAAAGCCTGGATCACTGGCATTTGTCACCATTCCATGTTAAGTAAAGCAACAAAAATATTATCTAGATTCTTAATACTAGAAGAAGAAGAAGAAAAAGCACAGCTTCATGAAGATTTGCTTGTGGGAGTAGTAACTGCTTATTTTTCACTTGATCCAGTGTCAAACGTTCATGGTATTTTGTTTCCTATTTTCTTCTTTTCATTTTATTATTATTTTTTTAGTTCAGAAAGTCTATTTACAAATATTTCATAAATGCTTTTCAGTCACTTTGGTTTCTTTCCTCCTCATTTATGCCTTTAATGACACGTTTTTGCTTCCTCTGATGCTTGGGCAACTGGAATCAGAATCTGCAAGAGGCAGCTCTACCGTACTCACTTTGAGTTCAATAAGGAAGGAGATCTGTACCGGCGACTTTGTTCCTTTTTCTTAACGGGATTAAGAAGCGGAGCTTTTTAAATTCTTGCATATAACATTGACATTTCCAGGGTGTGTTTGGACCAGGGAGTTCAAAGAGAAGGAATACAAAAGAAAAGCCAATATGACTTTGTTTTTTACCTTGCTGGAGGAGCTGTTTGTGCAAATCGCCTATAAGCTTATTGACCTGAACCTTTGACTCCTTGTTTTCTCTGGATTTGGCTGGAGTGGCGACACTGATGGAGCCCTGATAGAGCTGATTGAACAGCCCCCAGCTTTGCTTGGCACAGACCTCCCTTCCCTTCTCTGCCACCTCCCCCTCCCTCCACATGACATTATTGTGCCTTGGCAAACCCTCTGTTTTCCTGGATCCAGTATGTCTTTTTTAAAAATTTATTTTAAAATCATTAAATTTTTCTTGCATAACTCATCCAACAATGCAAAATGGAAGTAATTCTTTTTAGAACATAGAAATAGAGGCTATAATGGTGTCCTACTTTTATTTTTGTCTCCGAAGATTGGAAAAAGGAAGAAAACATTATGACATTGTGGTATCACTCTTCTGGCCATCTTAAAATCCCCAAAACATAGTTATGTTTGGATCAGCTTGATTTTTTTCTTAAGCCACAATTATTGAAAAAATGAAGGAGCATTTGAAGGCAATTTGTGCTTACAGGGAGTCAGCATTTTCTCGTTTGTTGTTGTTTTTTTTTTTTCTTTTGAACCAGAGGGTGTTCACATTTTGTCCATGACTTAGTATTTTATTTGTAAGAGTCAGATCAAGCTTTATCTGTTTACCTTATCTTTGATCCCAGATATATCATTATAAAAATTTCAACAAAATTAACATGAGTGATTTTATGCAATGTTGAAATGAGTCATGATGATATTTATATGAATCATGTATGATAATATATACTGTTTTTTACATATAATGAACTAAATTCATTGTTTTCTCTGTGAGCTGACCATTAACAAATCTCCATTTTGCAATCTGCTAAAGGCATTTTTTAGATATAGTAAAACTTGATAAAATATATAATTACATAATTATAATTTATGAAACAATTTCATATTGTAATACAGTGTATTTCATTCTGCTTCTACCAGACTATGTAAAATGTTAAGAGATATTTCCCTGTTTTAGTTATATCTTTATTTTATCAGCATTATTATTGTTTTTAATAAAAATTGACAATTAATGTAAAACCATATTTTACCATTTAGAGAAGCTGTCTTTTCTGTTTTGTTGTTATGGTTTCTGCAAGTGAGAGAACATTTTTTTTTTTTTTTTTTTTTTGTGGTATGCGGGCCTCCCTCTGT
>NC_041228.1:31613927-31640632 GCF_002837175.3 Physeter macrocephalus | reverse complement strand
AACCCGGTTCCCCTGCATCGGCAGGCGGACGCGCAACCACCGCGCCACCAGGGAAGCCCCATTTTTTGACCTATAAAATTTAGTGTAAGTTTGTTGTTTTTCCTACAATGTTGAAATTCAGGAGAAAAGTACGAATTTATTTAATCTCCTGTTATTTTATATATGTAAAGCTAAGCATCTGTATATTAGGAGACATCTGAATTATGGATTGACTTTTTCACTTTTAATCTAGTTATTTAATTAATCATTGATTTTAGCTGAATACCATAAAGGGAAACTATATATTTTTAAGCCCTTTTATTGCTACATTTTCTCAGTGGTATTTTGGGTAGAATGAAGAGCCCATGTTTCTTGAAGGAAGTAGTTTTGGTCAAGTAGTAATTATATAAATAGTTATACTAAATTAAAAATGCAGTTTTCAGTTTTATGTTGCTCAAATTTAAAAAAGTATATAAAACAATTCATGCAGATCTACACTAGTTTGCCAATCATTTACATCTACTAACTATTAATTTATTTTTCTATTTAAAGAAAATTACAAGTGTGAATAGCATTAGGGAAGCCTGAGAAGCGAATTTATTTTAATAATATGGAATTAATGTGGTTGACAACTTTGAATCCTACTGTTGGTCCCATAATAATTTGAGATAAAATGTTATTTTAGAGAAACTGATCTCTTGGAAGTAGCCATGCCTTTTCTGCTTTTTATTTTTAAACATCATAAGTGATTTAAAAATATTTTCTTGGTGCGGCACTAGCATTTTTTAGGTTTAAATCAAATAAGATTTTCAAAGCTTTTAATCTTCTAATATAAAATTCATAGTTTCTTGTTAGTATGTAAAATTTCTCACAATGTTTTGATTATCATTTGAGAAGCAACAGGCAGTATTAAAGCATTTGCCCTTCCATGACCTGATGGAACAGTCTTTACCTCTGGTAGCGCTAAACATAGAATGTGTAAAGGGAAATGTGGAAAACTGCGGTAAGATGAATTTAATTATAGTAATGTAGTCAATCAGTTTTTTGTTGTTCTTAAAAGGTCAAGTAAAAATAACTGAATGTGTTACACCAATGAAGCAAATACTAATACCGAATGCAGATTGCTGTTTCAGCTTCTTTTAGTAGTTCAGTGAGATTCCAGAGATTGGCACTGAGACTACATACCAATTATAATAATGGTAATAACAACTTCCACTTGGTGACTGCTTCCCAAAGTCAGACATCTTGCTGTACATGTATCATCTCTAATCAACTTACTGTCCTGCAGGGTGGATGTTGTTTTCACCTGCGACTTCCAAAGGTTCAGTAACTTGGCCAAAGTCACAAAATTACTAAAGATTAATACCAAATTCAAACCTAGGTTACTGTACTTACGAAGAATGAGAGCTAATTTCATTTTCTGATGTCCATCATTATGTAATCCTTATAGAAGGAGATGGACACATTGGAAGAAGCCTGGCTGTATGAAGTATAAAACTCACTTTTTCAAGGTATTTCTAACACTTATTACACATGACCTGTCAGTCAAGATAAGGGCATACATAACAACAAGACATTTTAAAGGATAAAGTAAATAAATTAGGGGTGTACTTAAAAGATTTCTCTTCTTTTGGTCCTCCTTTAAAGACTCTGTCAATATAAACCAGTGCGCAGTAAGCAGAGTTGGCATTTTGATATAATGAGAGGGCTATATTGAAAGCTCTTTAGACTCATTATACTAACTGGAAGATTATGTTACCCTGATTTGGTGGCATGAAATAAGCCACAATTTCTCATTGCTTGTTTTCTTGTGAAGTTGTTTTCAGGTAATTCAAGACTGGAGACAACCCAAAATGTGTGTACTTGGGCAGAAGCCAGTAACAAATGG
This sequence comes from Physeter macrocephalus, assembly GCF_002837175.3. Classification (NCBI taxonomy): domain Eukaryota; kingdom Metazoa; phylum Chordata; class Mammalia; order Artiodactyla; family Physeteridae; genus Physeter; species Physeter macrocephalus. The sequence continues at coordinate 31,638,765 of NC_041228.1, read as the reverse complement.
CAAGATGTTTACAAATCCATCAAAACTGTTTGGATAGGAATTTCAGCCCTGTAGAAATGTTTGCAAAGTGAACTCTTTAAAACAGCTTGACCTTAACACAAAATAAGGCCAAATAAAAAGCAGAGAGAGGAAGGAAGGAAGAGGAGAAGAGCGCATTGTTTGCAGCGAAAGCTCTGGGCACTGTGAAAACTTTTCACTTTTCTGAAGGAAATGCAGTGTAGCAGATGGTACGGGTGGACGGGAGATAAACATAGGAACTGGAAAAGTAAGCAATACATTCTAACAGGTTCTGTATCAAAGATCTGGAGAAGTAGAAAAGATTAGACAAGGAACTGTTCTGAAACTTGACAGTAGCTGTATCTTTACCAAGTCTTACCCACATAGCAGAGATGGAAAGTGGAATTGCACAGACAATAGGCTGTGATTATATTTTTCTGACAGTGAGAAGGGAAGGTCTTTTTAAAGATTATTTTTAAAGATGGAGATTTATCAAGGTGGAAATCTATGGGACAGATGTATAAAACACTTTGTTCCCCCCTACCTATTTAACAATGGAATTTGATGTAGCTTCTGTTCTTGCTGTAGAATTAGCACAAGACACTGTATTTGGGGTCTTAGATAATCTTTTCCTTTTTTCAATGCAAATTATGGTCCAGACTAGTTAACTAACACTGAAAACCTGTTACCTGTTTCTAGTTGAATAAGAATCGGTATGTATGAGTGCCTATAAATGACCACGCATGTACAGAGGCAGAAAGGGGAATATATAAAGAATGTTCTTATTTCTTAAAGATACAGTCATCTAGTAAAGGAAGGAAAACATATGTACAAGTGAGGCAAGGGAATATGTATATGTATATGTGTGTGTGTGTGTGTGTATATATATATATATATATATATATGAATATATGGAGTGGAGGAAATGTTAAGTTTGGGCTGATTAAAGAAGCAGTGTATTCATTCTCAAGCTTCCTTATGGTAATGTGCATCATTCCAGTATGGAAACTATTCACCAGCATGTGTCTGCCTCATTTAAGCCTGTGTCCTGTGCTCCTACATCCTGTCCTAGTGACTGACTACTAAAAGGGAATACCACAATACAGTAACTCAGCAAGAAGCAATTCTACAATAATGTAGAGTGACACTGATAATAAGAAAGAACAGGGAAAATAGCTAATATCCTAAGGAAAACCCAATTTAGAAAAGAATGATGTTTTCTCCGTAATACTGGCAGTTTATCTTGGGGAACTTTTAAAGTGGCACTAAAAAAATCAAATAATTAGGAAATGGAATGAATTTTGAAAGTTTATGTAAAATGCGTACCTTTTCTTCACACTTATCATTGCCAAAAATATTAAATCTACTCATTCACCTTTTCAATTTATCAATTGTTTAGTTTGATGTAGTGTAGTGTAGCTTCAGAACTCCTCATTTGCACTGACTCCTTCCAAGTCCCTGCACCTAATTTTGTAATTATAACTTTACACTCTTCTTTTAAGAAGAGACCTCTCAAATTGAATAAATTTCAGGCCCCACAAGGCCTGACTCGACCTCTGTTAGTACCTTCATTAAATATGGATGATCTCATAGGAGACAGCAATGATCAAGAATGTTGTTTGGTTTCAACTTCCTAATTTTTGGAAAACCTTGAATAAGATTCCTAAAATGTTTTGGCACTTATAGTAGATATCTGAATTTCAAATCTGTTATCATTCTAGGATAAGTTGACCTGAGCCTAAAGAGAGTATAAATACTCATGAAAGCACTGTGTTAAAAATTAAAGCAGAGAGGGGAAAACATTCTCCCACACATCTGAAAATCTAGGTGATGCCATGGATGCTATCTCTGTTTTTCTTGTGTTATCAGCAGCCAAGGACCTCTTGCTGGCCCTGAGGGAGGAGGTGCTATGGGAAGACCCTGTGGTAAGAAGAGTTTGAATGGGTCTCTTGATAACATTCTGGGACTATCCCTGGTGGTGGAAGCTGGGTATGGATCTGAGTTTGGACAGGGCCGACATAACCTACAATACTTCTTTTTTTCCCCCCACAGATATGAAAAACTTCATTAGGATTAGATTCAGCTCTAAGAATAGGTTCCTGGAAGCTGCCCCAGGACTCTTCCATTTACAATCCATTGTCCAGAACTTAGTCTTAAGGAGTGGTCCACCTCAAGAAAAGGGAGGCTGGGAAATGTGGTCTTTATTATTAGGTGGCCACATGCCCACCTCTAAGTTCTGTTACTGTGGAGGGTTTTCAGTTTTGCAAAGGGCATTGTTTTTATTCATCTTTGCTTGATTGTTGGGGTAATGAATGACTGAAAGCATTGTGGCAGTCAGTCCATGCCACATGCATGTTTTTGCAATCCAATAAATATTTACTGAACACCTACTATATCAGACATTATGGGACATGCTGTGATTACCATGTGAGTAAATGCAGTGAAGATCCTGGCTATTTTGGAATTTACCTTATAGTGAGGAGGCAGACATTAATAAAATAATCACACAAGTGGTACAGGGCGGTTTGAAAGAGAGAGGAAGGTCAAAGCGTTCTTAAGAATGTGACACTTGAGTTGGTATCTAATGCTGAATTAATTAGGTAAAAAGAAGTAGTAGGGTTCCAGACAGAGGGAACAGCAAGTGGTTAGCAAGAGACTAGTGAGCATGCAGATTGTGGTGGGACTGTGGTAGGAGTTGACCCAGGAGAGAGATGTATGAGCCAGAGAGATCAGGAAGGACAATGATCATAGGGTGAAGGACAGGAAATAATGAGAGGGAGCATAAGAGAGGAAGATAAATACTTTGAAAGCTGAAGCATTACGGGCAAATCTGAGCTTCCCATAAACCATAGTAGAGAGAGAAAATGAAAGAGTAAGATATATGTAATTCCAATGGTCAAGCAGTAGAAAAAACAGGGTTTATCAGAAGAAATAAATGTTATCCCCTATTTGTGAGCTCTGAGAGTCATTTATCATCATTAGGGTATTTGAACTAGTGTTGGAAAAAGGGCATTCAGATATAGACCAAAGTCTTTGTTAGCTGCTGTCCCACAATACGCATTCTCCATTGGCCTTGGCTTTTTGGATGTGTGGCTTGAATAAAGTCTATTTATAATGAGTAAATTATATTGTGGTGATGGAGCGCTATGGTAATAAGTGATTGCTTATGACTCATATTCTTAAATGGATTATGAGAAAGGAGAAGGTCTCTGGAATGAATTGTTAAACAGGAAAGAATAAACAATTAGGTTATATGAAAAGCAATATTCAAAGATCATAACTTTCTCAAATTGGTTTGATCTTTCTGTGTAGACGAGATTGGCTTGTTGGGGAGACAATTTCAGAGATTGTAAGGTATGGCTTTACTTTTTGTTACTGTTGATGATGATGATGGTGGTGGTGGTGATGATTTCCTAGAGGGAATGCTGGGTTTGAAGCTTGAAGACTGAGTCCAGAAAACCGAAAGCTAGTGGCTTCCTGATGGCAGAACAACAGATCTGTGAATAAGTCAGTTACAGTTCAGAGTATTACCATTTACAGACCATCAGGAATTACTTTGTCTCCTCTTTGGAACAAGATGTGCTTTAATTTTGTAGAATCCTCCTCTGAGTGGAATATAGTAGTCGCAGTGAATTTTCTTTTTAGTTGCAGTGAGGTTTTCTTGTTTGTTTGTTTTGGTTCGGGGAGGGGGAGCTGGGGAAGAAAAAATAAAAATTATTTAAATACAAACTTTGAAATATGTATTTTAGAAACATTCTTCTAATATATTTGACTCTTTCAAGTGCTCATTGTAAGAAATAATGAGGAGTGAAAATTCTTGAACGATAGATACACTGCTGAGAATTTGCCTTATTTTATCTCATGTGGAAATTTCCCTTATGTTCCAAATCTCAAACGAGCTTAAACTTTGAGAAAAATACTTTTCACATGGAGGCTGATACTGACATCAGGAATAAATGTTCAGGACCGTAGAAAGAATTTATAAATCACTGTTCCTCCTAAGCTGTCAATACTTTCAATGTGACTTTTATCTGATACAGTTACCATAAACATTAGTATTTTCAATAATTTTCCCTTATTAACTATGAAAACTATTAACTATGAGGTATGATAAAGGCTATTATGTAAGTTACAAGGAAATCACATGCATTTAAAGAAATGTTTGTGTACTGACTATTAACTATCCCTACACGGCAAAATCCTACATTTTCTTATACATTTATAGTAAGTCGAGGGAAACTTTAGTTAGACATGATTATGGGAATCCACAGAATAATGAACGTATTCTTTTCAAATGGTCGAAATATTTAGATTTTTTTTTAGGTATTAGCAAAAAAGGGTAACAATTGCATGTTTTTTTATTTTTTGTCTCTGGAGATAAACTGTGTCTGTAATTTGGCAATGCAGAGTTAATTTAACCTGGCACCTTTGTTTGGATAAGCTATAACCAAACAATTGTTTTAAGCCAAACAATATTGCGAGGCTATTAGGCAGAGCAAACACAAACTGAATCTTAAACTTAAATGTCCTCACCCTTCAATACGAACTGCAGTTTTCTGTTTTTGACTGTTACAGTCCCTTAACCAAAGCTATCTTGTCTGATGATAAAACTGTAAGTGTATGAAGCTCACACATTTTTTCATCTCTTTTATGACCTTATCTTTCATGAGCGGCTTCTGTGAAGGTATCCTAACTATAGGAAGCACCTGGAAAACATATGTGATATCTATTCTCTGATAAGCAGTTGTGAACAAGAAAGTAGATCTGTCACTTCTGAACTGTTCATTGTTAAAAAATACTTTGATGATTTAGCTGATTGCAAAATACATTATAGGGATGACTAACAGCTACAGTAACACTCGTAGTCAAGAAAGTTCAATAGTTATATTGTACAGGAATTTCTATAAGAGGTTAATATTGATAGGAACTACATGGATTAAAAGAGCAGAATTGAGAAAGGCTGTTTGCTTGCATGACTGCTTTCAAACACTGCTGCTGTTTTGTGCTGAAAAAGTTGCCTCAGGATGTGGCAAATCTTTAATTTCTACAGGAATGTCTGACTTTCAGTGAAAAGATATTTATTTGTGTTTTTGAAATTATTTTTGCCTTGCAAGTAGAGCCACTGCTTTTACCACCTTGCCAACAATACCTAATATGGAATTAAAAGATTCTGTTTCATGTGCTCCAAAGACTATATTTTAGTGCATTTCCCTAAGTCATTTGTGCTGTGTATTATAGTGCTCAATAACACCTTCAATTTCCTCCTATAGGGCTTTCATTGATAATGAAAACTAGACTAAGAAAAAATGGAAGGGCCCACAAAATATGTATGATATCTTTTAAAAGAGCAACAAAAGAGTTTAATCTTGCAATGGAAAACCATTAACTCCATAGCCATAATTTTAGAAATATTATAGATTTTGTTACCACTTGACATTTATTCCGTTTCATCATTTTATGAATTGGTCTCTGGATATATATAGTGGTTATCCCATTAAATGTGTTTGTGCTTTGCTAAAACTACACTGAAATTTCTATTTATGTATGTGGAGTATGTGAATAAAGAATTTAGCAAGTAAATGAATGCATGTCAAATGCATTCATAGGTGTTTCTGTAATTCTCTTCCTAGCATCCTTTCTCTCTTCCTTTCCTCTTCCTACCAACAAAGCTTTTGAAGCAATATCTGAACAAACTTGTCATTATTATCTTAGCTATTAATTATTCATGCCATTTTTTCATAAGCTACTCTAGAGTGCTGATTTCAAACATATAAGAATCAAAAATGGATAGAAGTTAAAAAAGAAGATGGTCAATGAAGTCATTTCCATTCAAATCAAGAAGAGGCTGGAGTTGGGTTAATATCAAAATAAAGTTCTATTTATGAATTTTCCATGAGAATAAATATATTGATAGGAAAGAAGCAAGTCTCTATTGTAAGGGGAAAATGCTGTTTCTTAAAAGTAATTTAGAGATTTCATATTCGATTAAGTTATTTTTTAATCATTTCATTTTTCATTAGTAAAAAGATTAAAAATGAATTAGGTGAAAACATTACCATAAAAATGAGAGCTAGTTTCCTGAAATAAACTTAGATGATGAAGGGTCTGGAAGTTGAAAAACGTGACATATTTTAGTTATTAAATAGTTCTGAAAGCAATTAATTAGTAAATGTAATGATATTGCAATAGGTTATGTTTAAAAGAATGACACCAAAACTTAATTTTCTAACTGCACAGTGAGCAATGGTTATTGATTAAGTGTCTGTATGTAGTTTGATTTTACCAAGTTCCAAGTAAAATAGTACACCTAAAAAAAATAATGAAGGAACAAGGTTTATATATGATGAGGAGAAAGCAGCTATCTGATCACATCCTGCTGTCTTTATTGTTTGACATCCAGTAGACTTTGACTATAATATTCTAATGGGTTTGGAGTACGGTCTTTGGAGTTGGACTGACTTGGAATCAATTCTTGGCTCTGCCACTTACTAGCAATGTGCCTAGGCATCTTCTCACATATCTGCCTATTGGTTTACTCTTCTGAAATATAGGGATAATAATGCATGGCAGAGTCGTTGATGTGATGTTCGAGAAGCACTTAGCTAGTGCTGAGTGGTGCTCAAGAAATCGTAGCCATGTTTAGGTTTACTATAGAATCTGAGCTTTGTGACTGCTCTTTGCTTTATTCATCTTTATGATTTCAGTATTTGGCACGTAGCAGACACTGAGATGAATATAAATTCAATTCTGACCCGTTTTGTTTTCTACACCCAAGTATATCATTTCATGTGACGTTCTTATGCTTTGGGGCATCTTTCCCTTTTTTGCTTTCTTTGTTTAAGAAAACACAATTAAAAAAAAAAAAGGAAACACAGTTTAATCAGCCAACAACTTTATTCTTTTCTCTCAGGATTTATTTTTATTAATGTGGTATATATTGCACATTTATGCAGTTTCATAAATGTTTTAAAATAGTTGTAAAATGTAATTTCTTTAGAGCTGTTAATTGTGTACAATCAACTATTTTTACAGTGCTTCTTTAACTAAGTACTCTGCAATATTTATTTTCAGTAGTTTTCTAATTATATGTGCTGCATAATCAAACAAATTAGAGCAAATTGTTCCATGAATCAGGATTATCAATACTGAGTATTGCTCCAGATGTTGGCACAAGTTGAAATCTAAGCTCTACAGTTCTGACTTGGCAGTTAAGTGACATTTAATGAAGGTATTTTATTATATGAAATTACTAGTTCATTTTGAGTAATTTACTAAATTTCTATGTGCGTCAAACATCTGCTGAGATTTGTCGTCATCCTGCCATTTTCTTTTCCTAGTAGTTACTGGATGAAAATGATCATGGGTAAATTTGTCCCATACTAAATGAAGGAAAGGACTTCATTCAGTTAACTATCAAATAGTAGGAGTATTTCTTGAACTATTTCTTGTTGGCATCTTAAAACTTTGTCTGGATCCTGTTCTTACATCATTGAAATGTCTTTAGTTTCACCACCTTCAAGTTGTCATTTTTCCTGTGCAGTAACTTAATTACTGTAATCTTTTTCTTTGGGGAGATGGTTCTCATTTTTAACCTGAAAAATGGTTTTCAATTATGGAGCCTCAGAACATTAAACCTACGGAGTTCAGAGTCATCTAAGATTATGCCTCCAAAGTTTCAGGTATTTTATTGGCTTCTTCCTCCAGAAAGCTTCCATGACACCAAGTTTTCATTAAGTGTCATGCCTGTATGCTCCTGTCACATCATGGACCGCTCCCATGAAAGCATTCATCACATGGGCTTGCAGTCTATTGATTGGTCTCTGTCCTAATCTATAAGTTTTATGAGAGAAGGAACCATCTTTGTTTTGTATTTGTAGTGCTCAGGGACTCAAAAGTAGTATTTTAATCAGTTAATAAAGAATGCTTTATATCACTTCCATTCAATAAAGACAGACATTCATAGATCTAAGTAAATTCTTTTAACTTCTACGTGTTGTGATTACTTTGCAGTGTATTCTTCCAAACGTACTTGTTTCTCACTATATTTTTGAATACTTTTCCTTCCAAATATGTAATTTGCCTAATAAAATATTTTAGAGTAGACTTAATTCTAGTCTCACAAAAATTGGGGTGAAGAATGTCTGAGACATGAGTCAGAGTGTTGTTATGGATTGAGTGAGGGAAAACTCAAAGACCAGAGGTCTGACAAGGTATGTTCATAGAAACTCAATAAATATATGTTCATTACTGTATTTGTGTCCCGTGATCTCATCAATTCCCCACTGTAATACCTCTAATGCTTCTCCCTGTCTTCAATATGAAGGTAGAACTCCAAAAATAATTATGAGGTTCTCCATGGTCAATGTCATTTTATGCTTTTGGTCTCTGAATTTCCATATCTTATGTGATCTCATTTGGAATTATTCATGGACTATCCTGATTGTGTTCATCAGTGGTTACCTCCCTTAGGCATGTGGCCTGTCTCCTTAACTAGATTATATGGTCCTTAAGAGAAAGTATTTTTTTCTTTTTCATATATTTCATTGTATCTTCAAAAATATGCCTTGTAAGTGTTAATTATTGATTGAATTGTGCATGGCACAGTGTATTTCCAACAAATTAAAATGTAATAGTAAAAGTCAGGAAGATTTACTTCTCTGTGTGAACATAGGATGATACAATTAATACCTGAATATGAAACTTAACTTCTCCAAGTAGTTCTGGCCAGAATTTTACTCTCTGTTCTCTGGGCCCTTGGATGTGTGATTTTTTAACAGCATAGTCTCATGCTTGCTTGTTTATGCATTGCTCTGTGACTAATATTCAACTGTTTCAGGTGTACGTGGTTCTCTCTTCAACTGGTGGGGTAGAGAGGGGAAGCAAGAAAGGATGTTTTGGAAAGAATGCTAACTGACAGGAGACTCAAATTTAATTCCTAACCTTGTACAAACTGCTGATTTTGGTGGTCTTTATGATGCCTCTCCATGCTCCCTCATATCCCTTCTGTTCTGCTTGTTAGGGAAAGGAGATCCACCTAAAGCTGCTTCGGTCTGTAACCCCTGGAATGACTGGGAGGCATTTATTGCTGAAGCATGAGAAGGCTTGGGGGAGATGCCTTATGTAGAAATAAATGTTGTTAACTATAAGACCATAGCTAAGTTACTGACCCTATCTGAGCATCAATTTCCTGATCAGTAAATTTTGTCTAATTTGGGTTAGATGGTCTCCAGCATCCTCTCTGATGCTCACATCCCTACGTTTCAAGACTCACAAGACACAAGAAAAGTGCTTGGAAGGCATGGATGTTGTTCATGCATTTTCCTTTGTAAACTCCCCTGCATTCGTGCCTAGAGTTAAACCTTCATTCAGTCTGTGGAAATGCAAGCAAAAGGTCACTCATCTATGTGGTAGATTCTAGTGTGGATTCTAGTCCCCATGAAAAATAAAGTGCTGGTAAAGTCAGTATATATTACTCTAAATTGGGTCAGAAATCCCTGGTAGCACTCAAGAAGGTTAGGTGGTACACTGATATTGTATTAAGTAACATTGACTCAGTTGGTGAGAAGGTTTTCAAGTTTCTTATATTCTTTCAACATAGTGCGAGGCCATAGAGCCCACTTGTGTGTGCAGGCTGAGAACTAGCCCTCTATGTATCTGAAAAGTGAGAGATCTCTTAACCCTGATCTCCTAAGATAACTGGTTCATGTGTCTGTGTTCTATGTGACCTACAAAAAAGGAGCACAGAAGATTCAAACTCTTATTACTGAGCCTTTGTACCTTTCTTATGGTTCTTGGACCTTGTCTTGCACTCTCGTTATTTGTGAACTCTCTTTAATGAGTTTTATACTACTTTCAAAAAGGTATTTTTCCATATATATGCTACTATACCTACTACAGTCCCTTAAACCTGGTAGATGCTTAATAAACATTTTCTGGAGAGAATTTCATTGCTGTTCATTTTGATAATCCTGAAAGGAAGAGATAATTCAGTTTTCAGAGAGCCTCCAATTCCAGACATGGGGTTCGGTGCTGTGGGGTATGTGTAGGAGCCAGCGCTCCTCCGTTAGGGAAACTAAGTTTAACAGAGCTGTCACTGGGTTTCTACATTATCTCTCTTTACTTTTATTCCACTTTTTAAAGTGATTCATTTTGTGAAGCTATATATAGAAATGAATATAAAATTTATGAAGTTTAAATTTCAAAACTCATATCAACATCACACTGTCATTGTAGTAATAATTATTTCCTGAAAATTGTGTATTTTCTCGGTTACTTTGAAAGATTTTAAGAATTCAATGTGTTTTTTGTATAATAATATAAAGATTTAAGTACTATTAGAGATTTAACAACTATGTGGAAAATAGTTATTAAATACTTCAGAGGGCAAGCGATTTAACTTTAAAAATTTAGCATTATTAGATTAAAGGTTTAGTTGCCCTGTTTTTTAGTACACATTCTTCTCATTTCTGTCATCACATTTTCTTGTCATTCTGTTTTCTGATTTCTGTTATCCTTTATAAGTAGGAATGATTAATATATTTGTGTGCACTGTATTAAAGTCAATTACTTTCCTTTAAAAAGCAGCAGTACCTTGTTACATTATCACTTACAATGAAGGTACCTACAAATTAGACTCTTTACTTTTAAAATGTGATTGCATGTTAAAGTGTTTCTCCTTCTTTGCCATAAGTATACTTTTGCTCAAAATATATTACATTGTTTTTCTTTTCTTATGTGAAAATGAAGGCATGATTTTGTGCAAACTAGCTATGCTTCTTCAAGAACAAGTATAGGTTTATAGCTTCTTGCATTTACCCATTTTAAAAATAAATACAAACAAGTTTTAGCAAGCTTAATGCTGGGGAAAAAGAAAATCTTCTTCAAAATAACCTAAATTCAACCCAAACATAAGTTTGTCTTTTCCTATGGTATTTCTTTTTCTGCTGCATCTTGCCTTTATAAAAATGTAATTTGAAAATAAGCATGTTACAGTTTTCTGTATTGAAAGCCCTACAATAATTACATACTGCTTTTTATTTTCTTCTTCTGTCTAATATTAATAATTCCAAATGAAAAATTTTATGGAGATGTTTTTAATGTTTATAGCAGTTTATTTATTTATGACAAATGTTGATTTTCTTTATTATAAAGCCACAATAGTTATCAAAATGATTAATCGTAGACTTATGTCAATATAATGACAATATTTGTAACAAATATGTAATTAGACATATGCTATGGACATCCCTCTAGGAGGATTTGAATTTCAAATAGAGGGCTTTAATCATGTCCCCTCCTCTTTGCGTGTTGGTATTTTCTAGGTGATGATGAAGGAGTCCAGGAGACAGCAGAATCAGATGGGGACACACAGTCAGAGAAACCAGGGCAACCTGGAGTTGAGCTAGACGACTGGGATGGACCAGGTAGGACAAAAAATTTAAAATTCAACCATCTGTTGCTACTATGAGGAATTCACTTTTTTTTCTTAAATTTTAATTAAATTATAAAACTCTTACACTCTCACTTTTGATTTTAAAAAAATTTGTGTGTATGTTGGTTTCATGGAAGGCTGAATAAATATCATTATTTAAAGAGGATTTTTATCTTTGATAAATAAACTATAAAAACCAAAGTGTTATCACTGCTTGAAGTTTTTCATCTTTGTTTTCTTTCATACTCATGTAGGAATTTAGTTAATTCTGCTTGTTTTTTCTTTGAACAGAGATCTTTGTTCTGTATCCACATTCAAATTGGGCATACTTTTAAAGCTTCAAACAAGTAACAATACTCCAAAGAAATACTTTTAGTATAGTCATGTTGTAAGTCATAGATTGAATCCCAGTACGTGTTTAGAAGTTTAGAAAACATTAACAGATGCCCCACTTTGATTCAAGGTTTTGGTACTATTTTTATTTTTATGAATGAAAATTAAATTTGATTTTAAAGTTCATTGATATTTAATCATTTCAAGAAAAACAAATACTGTTAAAATATTCCAAAACACCAACACAATTTTATAGAAATATGTACAGTTCATAAGAACTCTGTGGCTAAAAACCTTTATATTTGGTGCCAACTAATTTACAATTGATGGTATATTTATAAATGGAGACTGTTATGTCATAGGGCTTAAGGATATAAGCGAGTTTTGAAACAGTTTTAGACATGATTTCCAAAGCAGTAACATTTTTCATTAAGAAAGATCCCTATATTTCAATCACATTTTCACCCTTGCATGACTTTGCAAATTGCTCTCTGCTGTGCGTGAAGAAGAGAGGAACTCCAGTGGTAATTTTCTGAAACCAGCAGCTGGAAAATATAACGCAAACAAAAATGAAGATACAGTATATCTGATTATTATGATGTCATTTCTAATGTTATTCGTGATACACACAGATGTTTGTATTCTGTATACTATAGCATAATGTTACACAAGATTTTGGATCAAAACATTATAATTAAAGAACCTTATACCACATTTTAAGAGTTTGAAAGAAAATGTGGGCATCTGGCATTTTCACCTTATTGCATAAAGTTTCTGTCTTAATGAAGGGAAGAATCCTCTTGATTAAAAAAATAAGAAAAAAAACTGGAAAAATTTATTTTTTCTTGGGGATTACATTTAACTTAAAAAAGTGAGTGAACTTTATGTTGTATGGTTCTTTATTCATAGAATTAAGTACGTATATGCTGTGTAGAAGAGTTTTTACATTTAAATTAGATTAGATGGCCTTTTGATATGCCTACTTGCAAAGGGTACATTCTGGATTCACTCAAAGGGGCAAACTTGGAGGTGGCTGGTTTTCCTCTTTGCTCAAACCTGGGACCCACAGTGCTCCCAGTGACTTGTGAGTAAGTAAGCAAATTCAGGGGGTGGTGAATTACTAAATACATACTGCATACCCAGTGCTTCCTTTTTCAGGAAGCTTTTCCAGAAATAAAGTTATGTGTTAGCTAAAAGAGAGCTAGAGCGAGGGGGAGGGCGGGGGAGGAACAAGGATAAAGCATGATGCTGTCCATTCAGGATAAGATTTTTCACTTTTCAGTTAAATTTACTTAACGTATCTGATTTAATAAACATTTTATTCAATTGATATCAGTGAAAACGTATATACTCTTTCTGTGGCACATATGAATGTATAAAAACTTTAAAGGAAAAAATGTATGTCTATAAGCAGGTATGCCTGGAGGAAATTCATCCTTTGTATATTGTAAAATCGATAACACATTGTTTCCCTGCAGGTGTTTTGCAAAATAAAGGGGGATTTATTATTTTGACATCCCCTGATTAATGAAGTTGATTCATAACAAAAGATTACCTGTTGGATATTTATCTTTTAAGGTAGAATATTCATTGCTTTCCTTCAATCAGGAGAAAGTATACAGGATGTTTTTGGACTTTTGCTATTGCATGAATAGTGATTACATCAATATTTTTACCCAGATTTTTGTTATTCAAAAAAAGTATTGGTATTTTACAACTGTATTAAGAAGAGGAAATTTCCCAGGTTTTAGTGACAGTTTCCAAACATCTTAGAAAATGAACTCTGGATTCTAAAGTTTTAGGTTCGAATTCTGGATTTGCTGCCTACTTGCTGGATGAATTTTTGCAAGTTGCTTAATCTCTCTGTGCTGTTATTCTCATCTGTAAAATGTGGAAAGTAATATTAACGCCTCTTAGGGCTTTTGTGAGAATTAAATCAAACCTTGAACATAAAATGCTAATGACCATTATTATGGCTTTGAAATTGTGGTGACTTGAAGCAGAACCTTTAAAAATTCTTTTCTGCATTTTTTAAAGCACAGTAGTACATCTGATACAACAAGGGTAAACTTTTATAATACCAAGCATCTAGTTTTGAATTTAGCCACAAATTATTGGTTAAGACATGAGGCAATGAGCCAGGTGTGATTTCAAGGTCTCCTAACTTTAAGGTCCTCCCACCCAGTCCTGATAGTCACCCTAAGATAGAGAGTTGTCTCTAAAAATAGAACAGAATCAAAGGACAAGGAAATTATCTAAAGAATTTGAGGCATAGAGCTAACATCATTTAAGATAGATCAGGATTTATCTTATTTTTAAAGTTTGATTGGAGACGACTCCACAACTTTTCTTGATAGCTCAGTTCGATAATGAATCAACTCCTCTGTGAAGTGTTCTATTTTTATCAAATGCAGATTCCCCAGAGCAATTTTTTTTCTTATTTGTTATACATTTATAAGGCACATTTAATAATTGCTTGTACATTTGTTAACTCTTATGATTAGGTGGAACCTAAACAATCTTTAGGAAAATTGTCTTACATTTGTAAACATTTCTAATGATGAAATTCTTTAATGTTTAAATATTTGTGACTCTTATTTGAATAATCTTCAATTTCTTATGAGTCTTTCACCATTTGAGTGGAGTGCTAGACTCACAGTAAGCTAGTAAAGTTCAGGCCAATGTAAAAGTCATTTCCTCATTATTTCAATATTTCACATAACTATTTTCAAGTTTGATTCTTCTTTCTTTTTTTTTTTTTTTTTGTGGTATGCGGGCCTCTCACTGTTGTGACCTCTCCCTTTGCGGAGCACAGGCTCCGGACGTGCAGGCTCAGCGGCCATGGCTCACAGGCCCAGCCACTCCGCGGCATGTGGGATCTTCCCGGACCGGGGCACGAACCCGTGTCCCCTGCATCGGCAGGCGGGCTCTCAACAACTGCGCCACCAGGGAAACCCTGATTCTTCTTTCTTGCTCTTAAGAAAATTACCTTGACATTACTTTGCTTGGAATCTAATTCATATGATACTTGTTATCCACTGTTCTTCCTTTTCCTCTGTATTTGCCTATACCTCACTTATATCATTTCTGTCTTCTTTTTAAGTAAATGCTTTTTCTTTTATCACCCTCCAATAATGCAGTTTGCCAATATTCTCATACATTTAACTATTTAAGAAATAGTCATTGTACACTAATAGTGTGAAAAGTGCTAGGGAGAAGTCCAAACATGTAGTACAATGCTGGCCACAGTCTCTCTTTTTTTATAGAAGTATAGTTGATTTACAATGTTGTGTTAATTTCTGCTGTGCAGCAAAGTGATTCTATTATCTATATCTATCTATCTATCTATTTATCTATCTATATATATATATACACACACACACATTCTTTTTTCATATTCTTATCCATTCTGGTTTATCACGGAATATTGACTATAGTTCCATGTACTATGCAGTAGGACCTTGTTGTTTATCCATTCAATATATAATAGTTTGCATCTGCTAACTGCAACCTCCCATTTCATCCCTCTCCCACCCCACCTCCCCCTTGGCAACCATAAGTCTGTTCTTTATGTCTGTGAGTCTGTTTCTGTTTTATAGATAAGTTCATTTGTGTCATATTTTACATTCCACATATAAGTGATATCATATGGTATCTGTCTTTCTCTTTCTGCCTTACTTCACTTAGTATGATAATCTCTAGTTCCATCCATGTTGCTGCAAATGGCATTTTTTCGTTCTTTTTGGAGGCTGAGTAGTATTCCATTGTGTATATGTACCATGTCTTCTTTATCCATTCATCTGTTGATGGACATTTAGGTTGTTTCCATGTCTTGGCTATTATAAATAGTGCTGCTGTGAACATAGGGGTGCATGTATCTTTTTGAATTATAGTTTTGTCTAGGAGTGGGATTGCCAGATCATTTGGCAACCCTATTTTTAGTTTTTTGTGGAAACTCCATACTGTTTTCCACAGTGGCTGCACCAACTTACATTCCAACCAACAGTGCAGGAGGGTTCTCTTTTCTACACACCCTCTCCAGCATTTGTTATTTGTAGACATTTTAATGATGGCCAATCTGACTGGTGTCCACACTGTCTCTTTTTGATACCATTTCTCTCCTTTAACCTTCTTTAATTATTCATGTAGTATAGTTAGGTAGGATGCAATAATTAAGCATGTCAACCTAGAAAGTAGAGAACGGTCTAGACTACAGAAGAAAATGCACAAATTTTAGAGCCATGCTTACACTTATGGCCTTGTGGCCTTGGACATATTAAACAGCCAGGACCTCAGTTTCCTTATCTTCAAAATGGGATGAATAATAAGTACTTTGAAACACAGTTATGAGGATGAAACTTGAAAGAGATGATATATATGATACCTAGCACAGAGCTTGGGCGAGTGTGGGATTTGCTAGATGTTAATGTCCTTCCTTTACCCTAGGACCTCTCACATTGGCCAACAATTGGAATGTGTCCTTATTTTGAAAACAATGCTTACATCTCTGTCTCCCTCCTTTAAGAAAATCTTTAGAACCTCAATCCATGGCCGAATTCTGGAGTGCTGACTTGTGTATTTATTTAGAAGGAGACTTAGGGAAGAGAATACTGTTAAATCATTATAAATTCGTCATCCGCCACTATGAAATGAGTACCTTAAAAGTCACATCTTACAAACATCAACTCTAGGAATGGCTTATGTTATTAAAAACATGTTACTTCTTTTTGCACATGGGAATAATGAATAATTTGTTTTCCCAGGTCTAATATTTTTTCCACCAGGGAAGCCCTTCCCTGGTCTAATATTGAATGAATCTACCAACAGGCTTATAGCAGCTATAATTGACATTTCTAGGAGCCCTACTGAAGGAACATATCATGTTACTCAAATTGTGCAGATAAGTATATGTAGCCCCCAATAATGTGTATTAACACAAATATACACAGATATAAACTTTTGAGCAAGCAGTCATTTAGATTCTTTGACATGAACTTTTCCAGATAATCATGTACTTTTATTTAAATAGATTTTGGTATTTATATGTAAAGCATTTGGGCCATTTCAGTAAAAATGAAGTAGAAAATCAGACCTTGTATCGATGATTTGAGGAATTAATAGAATAAAATTAGGAATAATTTTTGTGTTATACATTATGGAACAGCACACCTTCCTCCTAGGTTGATAAATGGAAATCTGATTTACCATCAGAGGTCAATTATTTTGAGGTAATGGGTAGAGAAGACCAAAAATACTTCTGTTTATATATTGGCCCTGCCACTTATCAATTGTGTGACTTTGGGTAAGTTACTAACTCTCCAAGGGCTCAGTTTCCTTATTTATGAATTGGGCTAATTATAATAACTACCTCATTAATGAGATTTTTCATGTAAAACATGGAGATCAAAACTTCATAAGTGCTCAATAAATGGCTCTTAATATTACTTTTAGTATCATTTTGGCAATTGTGCCTTAGAAGCCATTATAATGCCTTACAGATGATAAGCCCACATTTGTATAGTGAATCAACTTTGTTAAATGATTTCGCTATGTAGAAATCATCACAGGGCTACATTAACTATGTTCTATTCAACTGGATTTAAAACATAATTCAGTAAAAGAAATTTTAATGTAAATAAATTTTCAAGAATAAATGTCTAGCATAAAATCAGATGTGTGTACTTGTTGCATCTGGACTAAAAATGTTTCAAGAAATCTATAAAGAAGTCACCTCATTCAGGTGCTGTTCAGAGTTGTGGATCCACACAGATAATCAGGCTAGTTTTGCTCTGTGCCTGAGATTAAACTGAGAAGATGGGGAGTGTTTTATATAAAGTGGAATGGCAGCTGGGAGAACACTGTGAGAGAGAAGCACACACTAATGATACAGGGTTTTTTTTCCTTTTACTAGTCCAAAGAAGGGCTTGGAGATTACAGTTCTGATTTCGTTTCCTTTTTGATTGGGAAAATGTGGTAGATATAAGATCTGGGAAATGCCATTTGAAGTAAATTAACAGAAACCTATGAAACATAGTTAACCATAGATATAGTCTGACAGTAAGAAGAATATTGTGAGAAGCAGAGGAAATCGTAGAATGACTGTGTATTACTCTGACAGTGAATTGGTATTATCTCTGCTATCAGATAATGCAGTTATCATTAATTTTCACATTTGCATTTCAATCTTTGGAAGGAAATGACTCTTGCCGGATGAAGATAAGAGCTCTGTACCACTATAATGAACCATCATTTTATCCCAATGCTTTGTGTCCATATGAAAATGAGGCGGGGAGGAGTGCGTGTGGGGGGGTGGTGGGGGGGGGGTTCAGAAAAACATTATAACAAAGTGTCAAAAATTGCTACAGACTTTTGAGCCCCTTCTGAAACAAGAGGGGGTCAAAATAAATCTTCTGTACTGTAGTTAAGTGGATATTGGATTAAAAGGTGAAAGCCTCACTCTTTGTAGAACAGGGTGCCACATAAACACCGTAAAAAATAGTTCTCTTTATCTTATCCATAATTTTATCCCAATGCTTTGTGTCCATATGAAAGTGGGGCGGGGAGGGGTGCGGGGGGGGGGGTGGTGGGGGGGGGTTCAGAAAAACATTATAACAAAGTGTCAAAAATTGCTACAGACTTTTGAGCCCCTTCTGAAACAAGAGGGGGTCAAAATAAATCTTCTGTACTGTAGTTAAGTGGATATTGGATTAAAAGGTGAAAGCCTCACTCTTTGTAGAACAGGGTGCCACATAAACACCGTAAAAAATAGTTCTCTTTATCTTATTCCTTTACTCCAGTTTGCACTCTGATATAGAATTAGGGCACACATAAACCTAACCCCAAAAAAGAGGTAGGTTGAAGGCAAAGGACTTACAATTATTGTTTGGAAAGAGATGTCTTTGAGTTATAAAGAACTGTGTAAAATATACAAATTTATTATTATTATTATCTCCTCAGTTGTACAAGAATGGGAATTAAGGATATTTAGATAATGGCTTGTTTTAGAACCTGCAAATACCTAATTTGTTTGCACAAGTTTAATTGAGAAATTCAAGTTAAAGGATAATGAATGAGATTAATTTTTTTTTTTTGGACCTTGCTTTGCAGTGACCTTTTCCTCAAACAGATTGCTGGAAAATAAAATACAATGTCAAGTTTTATAAATACATCATGATCCCAGAAAAATATATGACAGCACATACTTTGCTATCCCACATGCTGCTCCTATGGCAAAATTCATTAATTAACCTTTTACAGTAGAAGCTCCCTTAATTAAACTAAAATTTGCACCCTTTCTCTGAAACTTACTGATTGAGGCTGTTGTGGGTTAAGTCGGGTCCCCTCACAACTCATATGCTGAAGTCTTAAATTTCAGTACCTCAGAATGTGATGTTATTTGGAAATAGGGTCATTGCAGATGTAACTAGTTAAGACGAGGTCATACTCATTAGGGTGGGCCCTTCATCCAACATGACTGGTACCCTCATAAGAAGGGGAAATTTAGAGACAGACCACATACATAGGGAGAACATGCTGTGAAGATGAAGGAAGAGATTGAGATGATGCTCCTAGAAGTCAAGGAAGGCCAAAGATTACTGGGAAACCACCAGAAGCTAGGTAAGAGGTATGGAACAGATTCTCTCAGAAATCCTTCCCCTGAATCCTTCCGATCCCCAGAAGGAATCAATCCTGCTGAACCTGATCTTGGACTTGTAGACTCCAGAATTGTGAGACAACACATTTCTGTTATTTAAGCCACCCAGTTTATGGTGCTTTGGTACAGCAGTCCTAGAAAACCAATACAGAGGCCAGGTGCTAGAAAGGAATCATGTGGGCAGTCTCTTATATGCTTTCCAGCTATATATCTTACTGTAATTTTTAGTTGACTTTAAATGTTGTCTAAACCACTGAAATATATTTGCAAAAAAAAATACATTGTTTCTAGGGCAACAATATCAAAACCTTCAAAAGACTGGATAAAGAGCAATAACTAAAAAATGTAGGTATGGACAAAATAACTGCAACAAATCAGGGAGAAAATCATAAACATATTGCAAGAATCTGCCCTTAGATGGCTTTGCAAGTGCTTTTACATCCTCACTCTAATGAAACAAACTAGAAATTGTAGATGAAGCATTTGAATGTTGTTTATGAAATTGGAGGACCAACAGTGGACTCATAGGCCAATAAAAGGTCTAGGCCCTACGTCAAATGTTTAATTATTAAATGTGGTTTGTATATTATAAGTTAAAATATAATGCTTCTATTGTTATTTTAAAAATCATTCCATGGTTTGGCTATTTTGATTAACTGCTCACCCCACTTTTGTCCAATAATAGGACTTCTACTGTGCTCTTTCCTCCTGAGCCATAATTCAGCTTAGAATTCTTCTCAACAGGGCACTTCAGGAAGACACTTGTCAGTAGGATATAAGAAAAACCTTTGCTATCCCCTTTGTAACCTCTTTTATAAGAAAGTATGCATTAGATACTTATTTTGGCACAAGAATTTTTGGCATTCGTTGTTTTAAATATATGACTGATCTGAGATGTTGAAAGAAAGAAAATGTAAACCATGTAATTATTTGCTTCTCTTTTGTCTGATTCAGAAAGGGACTTAATGGGGATCAGAAGGATAAGTCAAGACCAACACAATGACATACACTAGAAGTAGAAGTAGTTTAAAACTATGGAAAATAAAAGCAGGTACATAGAGACATGTACACTTGCTATTAATGGGCCACAAATTTGGAACTAGATTACTAGATTATTTAAAGGGTAATATTGATTGGGTACACAAGATAAAATACATTTCTTGTAAGTTGGTAGTTGAATCTAGATCCTTGAAGAAATTCAGATTCAATACTGTAGGTAACAGTACTATATATACATTGCTGGGTGCTTTCTATTGCATCATATCAGTAAGCACATACAAGGCAGCTGCCTCACTTGTGATTTTACCAAGTATCAGGTGGTTCAGGTGTTTTCACTTGATCCATCCATTATAAAGTTTCCCATCAACTTTTCACCTAATGGTTATTGCCAGGATCCATTACATCATTAGGGCTTGCAAAATGGTGACTTTTGCATTTTATCATTCCTTCTGTATTATTAACTGATATTATTAAGAAAATCTGAAAATCTTTCCCTCATCTACTATTTAGTTACCCCTGAATACTGTTCATAAAGGAAAAGGTGGACACATGCTTGATTTTTTCTCATTACATACCAATTTTCAGTATAGGAAAGAATAGAAAGAGTGGTATAAGGCTGGTAAAATAAACTGGTAAATAGTGTCATTGCATTTAAATTCAAGATCTGTGTGAAGACATGTTATGCATATAAGCCACATACTCAGAATTGCATTAAAAATAAACTACTCTGACTACAATATGAAGAATGGGTAGAAGAAGGACAATAGAAATACAGTAGTAGTCTTATCAAGAGGTTAAAGAGGGTTATAGAAAGCACCGGATATATTTGAGGGTGTCATTGTGTGTGGCTTGTTCAACTTATTTTGTTGCCATTCACTGAGGTAAGGAGAACTGAAGGAAAGACATGTTTTGGGAGAAAGATGAATTGGATTTTTAGTAGCTTTGCAATTTTTGTGAGACATCCAGGTGGATCTGTTGAGTAGAACATTGGTAATATAGGCTGGGAGTTTGGAGAAAAGCCTAGTATAGAGATGTAAATTGGAGAGTTATCAGTGTATACATGGCAATGGAATTCATGGGACTAGATGGGAATATATATATATATATGCATATGAGGTCTTGGACATGAAGCTTGAAGAACTCCTATCTCTAGCAGAAGGATAGAGGAAGAAGTGTCAAGAGCATCTGATAAGGAGGGAACAGCCAAGATAGGGAGAACCAGGGGAATGTAATAGTTTAATGGAGGAAAGAGTCATGCTTGGGTTAAATGCTGCTGAGAAGTCAAGACCAAGATTTAAAGACTTTCCTTGAATCCAGTGCCATGTGGATATTAGTGATTTTAACTGGAACTATTTCAGTGGAGCTCTTGTAGCAGAGCTGCCAGACTGTGGTAGGTTGAAGTGCGAGCGAAAGACAAGCAAATTGAGTCAGCTATTGGAAACAACTCTTCTTGAGTGTTCTTGGTAAAAAAATATAAACATACCTGGGTTTCTGTGAAACTGTTTATTGATAAGATTGTTCATTACCATTTTATTTCTACCTCAGAAATTTTCAAACTTTAGGGTTATGCCTCCAGAGAAAGTTATGTCTCATATTAAGCCATTCTGAATCTGCTACCCATTAATTTTTATAAATTATTTTAAAGTTATTTTTGTTTCCTGTCCCTACCATATTTTCAAGCTTTACATAATACATTTTGCTCATTTCTTTTAAATTTTATTGTTTCAACTTTTATCTCCCAGTAACTAGTTTACCAAATAGTTTGTGTGTGGATTTTTTTTTGTTTTATTACTTTTAATGTAATTGAAATGCTAAATTTAATAATAATATATTACATAAAAATTTACTATAAATTTGATGTGAGTTAGCGGTATGTTTTCCCTTCTTTCTGTATTCAAGCTGATAACAGTTCTTATGGTGTTATTGTTACTTCTGTTGTTGTTGTTGTTGTTGTTGTTGTTGTTTGCGTTACGCGGGCCTCTCACTGTTGTGGCCTCTCCCGTTGCGGAGCACAGGCTCCGGACGCGCAGGCTTCATGGCATGTGGGATCTTCCCGGACCGGGGCACGAACCCGTGTCCCCTGCATCGGCAGGCGGGCCCTCAACCACTGCGCCACCAGGGAAGCCCTCTGTTGTTGTTTTAACCTGGACCGGGGCACGAACCCGTGTCCCCTGCATCGGCAGGCGGGCCCTCAACCACTGCGCCACCAGGGAAGCCCTCTGTTGTTGTTTTAACCTCAGGAGTACACTTAGACCTTGGGGATTGTTATATCTTTTTCTTCATAATAAATTCCTACACTGTTTCTGAGATTGATACTTGGAGCAAGCAACTTACTCACTCATAAATATAATTTGCATATCCTTGCCAGATCTTGTACTTCTTCCCCTGCACCTTTGCAGACCCACATTGAATTAATTAATTTAATTCGTTCAAACACTTATTGAATAAGTGTTAAGAATAACTGTGTGCCAGACTCCAAGGATAAAACGATGAGTTGGACTCATACTACCTTCAAAAAGCTCGTAGTACAAAGAAGACAGACAAATGATGAGATAATTAAAATACATTGCTATGGATTCTGTTGCAGAGGCATGTACAGTGTGCAGTGGTAGCAAAGGGGGAGGAAGGTCATCCACTGCAAAGTGGGGGGGGGGGGTGGGAAAATGGCTGGGGGATCCACTTGCACAGAGGGAGAAGGGAAGGGTTGCTGCTGGTGGTGAGACATAATGCTGATGAGATAACACAAGCAATGAGGAAGGTCATCCACTGCAAAGTGGGGGGGGGGGTGGGAAAATGGCTGAGGGATCCACTTGCACAGAGGGAGAAGGGAAGGGTTGCTGCTGGTGGTGAGACATAATGCTGATGAGATAACACAAGCAATAATAATCTCTTCAGTGATCCCAAGGACAGAGTGATAAATACACACTGGATGCACTAAATTGTTAATGATGCATGGGAAATGTTTAGTTTTTTGCAAAATATAATTTTGCAAAATTATATATATTATATTTTAAGTGTAGTAAACGTGCTGCCATTTTGCCTGTACAGAAGTTTTCACTTTCCTGTTAAACCTGCCCTACTGTGCCACTGTTACCTAGAAGGCGCTATCCTTCTGTCACTCTTGGGCCTGAGGAATGGAGAGGTTTTCTGAAAGATAATGGGAAACTAAAGTACCCATGCTGAAGATTAGTTACATCTATAAACTGTTAAAAACAACAATTAAAGAGTTCGGTAAAAGGTCAGCTAAGAAACAATAAAGAAACCTAATTGTAATTTTAGCCATTTCCTGGAAATTGAACAGCAAAGCAGGGTATCTAGTGGCTTACTGGTCTTGCCTGGTGTTTGGAAGTGGGGCTAGCTCTCGGAGGTTCTTGGAGAGCTAGATGGGGCATAAGAAAGGAAGGCTCAAGGGAGAAAGTGTGAGCTTCTTGCTAACAGCAGAGTTCTACTTGGCAGGATTCCTGTGGGCCATATTTTAAGTGTCCTTGAAAGAAAATTGCAAAGTGCTGCGTGTTTTCAAAAAAATTTATTGAATACATTGTCATATATAGGAAAGTAATGAAAAGAACATATTTGATGTTAAACGTAAGTTTATATTTGGATAAATACACAGAGAATCACATATCTTATTTTGAGTTTTCATGGCAGAATCTCTTGATACTAACAAGAAGTATAACATTCTTTTTAAGTGACACCCTGAATAAAAACAGTCACAAGGCTTCCCAATTGGATGGAATTTTAACAAGTTCTTTGGGTTTTTTCCTGTTAATTTTTTCATATGAATTAATCAAGGTTATTTCATTTTTGAGCATTGTATTAACAATGTAAAATAAAATGAAAAGAATAAATACACGAGTACATTCTAATAAGGATGGCAACATGGCATTTTTTTTACAGAATTAAGTAAGCTATACACCAGACAAAGAATACAAAATGACTGAGTGAGATTGACAGCACTTATTTTAGTGTGTATTTTAAGTAAACAATGCATTATTTAAGTTTATGGTTTTTAAAATTATATTTTCTATATAAAAGCAATGCAAGCTCACCAAACGAAAAGAGAAACGAGTGGAAGGCACTTTCTGCCATCAGAGTGTTTATTTCAGTTCCCTCTACCTGTTTTTCTTTAAATTAGATGCTTTCCAAGAAAATTACTGTCTTCCTCAGTAATTTTCATTACTCTGAAAATTGAATAAAAGGGGGACATTGGATATATAAATAATAATTATCGTAATATGATTAATGCAATAGTTGTTAAATAGGCTGATAAATTATATAACATCTTAAAATATTATGCCTGCAATTTCTAAAACTATAGCTGGAAATAATGACTTGTGAAAAGTGTTTCATTGCAAAAGAAGTCATTTGAGTAGGCTTTTTTTTTTTTTTTTTTTTTTTTTTTTTTTTTTTTTTTTTTTGCGGTA
>NC_041228.1:31559221-31613917 GCF_002837175.3 Physeter macrocephalus | reverse complement strand
TTTTTTTGCGGTATGCGGACCTCTCACTGTTGTGGCCTCTCCCGTTGTGGAGCACAGGCTCCGGACGCGCAGGCCCAGTGGCCATGGCTCACGGGCCCAGCCGCTCCGCGGCATATGGGATCTTCCCGGACCGGGGCACGAACCCGCGTCCCCTGCATCGGCAGGCGACCTCTCAACCACTGCGCCACCAGGGAAGCCCGAGTAGCCTTTCTTAATTATGCAAATATAAGAGCCAAGATTTTTCAAACTGGATTTGGGAGCCTTTTGTCTCTTTGGGATGAATACTACCTGTCTTGGAGATCTCACAGCTCTGAGAGAGGGAAGGAAGATGGAGAGCTGATTTGCACATGCAGCCTGTGGGGCTTTCTGTGTGGCAGTCAAGTGAACTCCACCACTTCCACCCCAAACTGTGGTTTATATTAGTCTGCTCAGGCTGCTTTAACAGAATACCACAGACTCAGTGGCTTAAACAACAGAAATTTATTTTCTCATAATTCTGGAGACTCGAAGCCCAAGATCAAGGTGCCCACAGGGCTGGTTTCTGGTGGGCAGAAACCTGGCTTGTAGATGGCCACCTCCCCGCTGTGTCTGGACATGGTTTTTTCTCTGTTATGTGCACACTCCTGATGTCTCTTCCTATTCTTATATGGACACCAATCCTATTGGATTAGGGCTTTACCCTTATGTCCTCATTTAACCTTAATTACTTCCGTAAAGGTCCTGTCTCCAAATACAGTGGCCTTGGGAGTTAGGGCTTCAACCTATAAATCTTGGAAGAGACACAATTCAGGTTGTCAATGACAGGTTTGATTGGGGCGGCCTTAACCAAAATCTGCTGGCAGGGAAAGGACATCTTGGAAAATAGAAGATTTGTGGAGGGCAAAGCCAGGACTCAACAGTAGGGCTTTAGGTTTTAAGAGAGAGGGCCGTTTTTCCCTACCCTTTGTTCCTAAATCTGGAACTCCTTGTGAGGCCAGCTAACATGGCCTCAGGTCCTGCTTTGGGGAAGGATGGCTGATCTGAGATGTGACGTGAATTAAGTGAACCGAACCCTAAAGACTAAGGGGGAACACCATAACAGATTGTATTAGAGCTGAGCCCACTTGGGTGTTTCCTTAGCAAAGAAGGGACATCCACCATCCTGCGTGGGACCTGTGCTTAATAGTGACACCAAGGAATAGAGAGCAAAGCAGGGGCTTCAGTGGCCTAAATGATCTCTTGGAATTTGGAAGTATGGCTGGCTCATGAGGAGTTCTTGGAGACTTTGGAAGGAATGAAGTAAAAAGATCTCAAGAGGGAGAGGCTTAACTTCTTGTTAATAGAAATTTTACCCCAACCTGAAGAATGAGGACATATAAGTCATGGGAGAACATAAAGGAAGCCCAGAGAAAGAGGCATCTGTCTCTCCTCTGGGAGACCATTTAAGGCCTCTTTAATTTGTAAGCATGGAAGTATTTAACAGATGGAAGGAGAGAAGAGAGTAAAGACATTCCAACACTCCAGGCAAAGGGAATATAACGCACCTGCATTAATATAGATGGTGAATTGTGGTTAGGGGTGAGATAGGGACTCATATTAGACAACTAGGCAATAGCCTGTTGCACGAGTTCAGGTCAGAAGGCAATAGAGATTTGGGTAATAAAAGTTGCCAGCATCATTAATAAATACCGGTGTTCAAAATGGGTTTAAAGTGGTAAAGGAAGAAGGAGGGTTTTTACCCCACTCCTAGAGTCCAAGCACAGGAAAGCAGTGACCTGGAAATGGCACTGGAGATCAGGCCAGAAACAGCTTGGCTCCAGAGTCTCTGCTCTGAACCATTCGCACGCGCACACACACACACACACACACACACACACACACACACACATTTTTTCTGAGCAATGTAAAAGCTAGAGTTTTCTTATGAACCTTTATCCTTATTCTGGAAGAACACCCTTTATTAATTGTGAAAAAAATATTTTAACTCTTTTAAGTTATTAAATTTAATGATTATCTTTACATTTTATATTAAATTTGAAAATAAATATGAGATTTTAAAAAGCACTGACCATATATAATGCACCTTTTCTCCACAGTTTTGACATATTGATGTGTATTATGGGAAAAATTGATTTTTAAGAATAAGTAGATACTTTTGAAAAGCCCAAATTATTTATTCATTAAAAATCATAATTACAATTATGTGACAAAATTAATTTTCTATAAAATAGGTTTTTCTGTCTGGAATATGGAAGTGAATTATTTTACAAACTCATATAACTTAAGGCTAACATTTCATGCCAATAACTCATGATTAGTATATAGTAGAATAATTTAGCACATTTTAAAATTAAAGAAGAGGTTGTTAGTTAACCCAGCTTTCTGGATTTTACACATTTTTTTTAAACTTTTAAAGGTAAACATAATAAAATGAAAAAAATAATTATCAGATATTTTAATAAAGTAAAATGAAAATGGCATTTTATGTAACTGTTAGAGAAATGCAGGAAATATTTCAGTTATTTAAAAGTACATGAGGTTAATAATACTTCTGGTTCCCTTTGGGCCTTATTAAATATTATTTAATCTGTGTAATTCAAGGCATTTTATCCATTAGGCTCAGTCATTTTCAGAAATCCTAAAACGTATAAGTAAAAGTACTGATAAAGGGAAAAATCAGTAACTCAGATAACCTAAAGCATTTATTTTTCAGAGTGTTATTCTCTTGAAATGATCAAAAGAATTCTGAAACCATTCAGACTTAATGTTGAGGACCTGAAACTCTGTTCTGAGCAACATTTTCCTCTTCCATGAACTTTTTAACTTTTCTCGTTCCAGTCACATCTCTAGTACCTAATATTTAACGGAGAGTTTGCTATGTGCTAATCACTGCCATAGGCAGGGGGAGTATAAGAACAGACAAATTCTCATTGTTTTCTCTCACGACAACTCTAGGAATATTGTCTCCCTCTTGACCAGTGAGGAGACTGAGGCACAGAACATTAAGTAACTTGCCTATGATCACGAAGCAAATAATCATGGAATTGAAATGAAACAGCTTGAGAGATTGTACTCATCACCACTACATTTTCTCTGTTTTTCATACAGTGAGCCCTTCTTGATTATGGCACCTGTTATTTGTGATCATATTTTGACACCCTGTCACCTAACTGGCATTCTTTTTTCCTTCCCTAAAATACAAGCAAGGAAACTATGTTTTATTGTTCATTAAATCCTTTTATTAAGTTTAATTTTTCCTTTGATAAAATTTTTGTGAAATCTAAGGCTTCCTTTCTAGTGCACAACTTTTTGGTTACTGTGTTTAATTTATCATTTATTTGGCTTCGCCCTGGAGAACAACATAACCCTAAGAGCTATGATTCATTGAGCGTCGTGGCTCCAGTCACTGGGCCTTATTTTACAGTGGAGGAAATTAGGCTTAAAAATTTAAATTTGAGGCATACCTCGGAAATATTGTGGGTTCTGTTCCAGACCTCCTCCGTGAAGCAAATATCACAGTAAAGCAAGTCACACAAATTTTCGGTTTCCCAGTGCACTGAAAAGTTATGTTTGCACTACACTGTGGTCTACTAAGTATGCAATAGCATTGTGTCTAAAAAGCAATGTATATACTCTAATTAAAAAATACTTTATTGCTAAAAAATGCGAGCCATCATCTGAGCCTTCAGAGTCATAGTAACATCAAAGATCACTGGTCACAGATGACCATAACAAATATAATAATAATGAAAAGGTTTGAAATATTGCAAGAATTACCCAAATGTGACACAGAGACCCGAAGTGAGCAAATGCTGTTGGAAAAATGGTGCTCATCGACTTGCTCAACACAGGGGTCATCACAAACCTTAAATTTGGAAAAACGCAGTATCTGCAAAGCACAATAAGGCAAAGTGCAGTAAAACGAGGTATGTCTCTAATATAGCTGAGAAGTGACCCAGCCAGGGTTCCCATTGAGAGTGGTGATCAATAAAGCTGGCAACACACCTCTGGAGGACATTTTCTTTTTCTAGGTACTACATGAAGTGATGTTGTTGGTTACTTCTGTTCATTCTCACAACAATTCGACAGGTGACCCCTATTTCATAAGTGAAGATGTTAAGTCTTAGAGAAGTTAGGTAGTTTACCTAGTCCCACATTGCAAAAAGGGGACGGGTAGCTTACCTAGTCTCAGTGTGATGGTAAGGTCAAGCTTGTAGGGGTAGTGAAGTAATGGAAGATACAATCTGAGATGAAAATCGCTTTCAAATTCTGCTCCTCCACTTAACAGCTCAGTAAATTCGGACAAATTACGTCATCTTTCTGCCTGTCCACTTTCTCATCTGTAAAATGGGAGTGCTGTATACAGCCAGCCCTCATTATCTTCAGGTTCCAGATCACTGAATTCAGCCAACCAGGGATGGAAAATACTCCGAAAAAAGTTCCAGAAAGTTCCAAGAAGCAGAACTTGAATTTGCCTTGCCAGCAACTATTTACATAGAATTTTCACTATATTTACAACTATTTACATAACATTTACATTGTATTCGGTATTATAAGTAATCTAGAGATGATTTAAAGTATATGGGAGGATGTGTGTAGCTTACATGCAAATGCTACACCATTTTATATGAGGGACTTGAGCCTCCAAAGATTTTGCTATTCATGGTGGGAGGTCCTAGAGCCAATCCCCTGTGGATACTGAAGGATGACTATACCTGCTTCATAGGATTTTATGAGCATTACATTAATGAAGTGCTGAGAAGAGTGCCTGGCCCAGAGTAAGTGCTGTATAAATGATGTAAGCATGACATCATCCTCATCATCACCTTCATCATCCTCATCATCCTTATTTTATAGTCAGGGTTTTTTTTTTTCCTCTCTTAAATCTTGCCTCAACCTTATTTCTTCTTCTCCATTAGATTTCTTTAGCATTTGCATGACCAGAGATGTAGCAAGTCCCTTGGTGTCTATTTTGTTCAGAAAACAAAGGTGTTTTATAGGATTCGACATCCTTGATTAGAATAAAACTTCCAGTTGAATATGAAGTGTTAGAGTATTTTAGGATTTTTTAGAAAATAATTTAGGCATTTGTTTCTTATTCTCATTCTCATTCCACAAAGGATTTGGGGTGACTTATGAAAAACATAAAATATAAAATGATAGTATAAATTATTCAAGTAGATGAAAGAAAACATAGACAGGAAAATAATAGAAGCAAGGATAATATAATTATGTGGCTAGCTAAACCCTGGAGTCCAAGATAGTTGCTCAAAAGCCCCACTTCTCTCCTGGGCTCTTTCCTCTGTACTCTTCCTTTTGGTTTTCTGAGGGCCTTAGAGTGCCTTCCTATTTCTTTTCCTTTTCCTCTTTTCTTTTTGGGACTTACCTTTGCACACTTTCTCAGACAAACTTACTGAATTATTCTCATGAGATCTCTATTCTCTATTGGTTATGTCTCTTTCAATTTTACCCAGAACTGCTCAGTTCACTTTCTGAAGAAGAAATAGAAAAGGGCAGAATGTTACCAAATCCTTCCTCCTGTGTTTTCAAATAACCACAACATTAGCAACTTCATTGTATATGCTTTTACAAAAATTTCTTTTTAGAAAATCAAATATATGCTTCTCATTATTTTAATAAAAACTCCGCTGAGTAAATGAATTACATAGGATTGGAAAAAATATAGTTTGCATTGAATGGTGGATGACACTCGTATTCAATAAGGAGCTCTTAAAAACAGACCAAATGCTTAAGACGTTTTTGCAGTTTTCAATTTGTAAGAAAATGATTTCATTAGAGGGGAAGAAAGAGAGAGAAAAAGCCATCAGTGGGAATGTTGGAGAATGCAGGCTCCTGATGAGACCAGCAGAGAAGACAAACTAAGTATACAGATGCAGATTAGGCCTCAGAACATGAGGACATAAAAGGGATTTAATGGTGGGGTGGATTATAGAAATCCATGTAACAATGATAATTATAGTTCCAGCCGAGATCAAAGTGGTGCTGATTGAACGCCCTCAAGCTGTTAACATGAAGTATCTTGAAGGGAAAAAAAACCCTGCCTCAGAGATTGGTCAGACTGGGCAAACAATGTCTGTGATCTATAGAAGTTCCAACTCTATTGAAAGCACCAGTTGTGGGAGAGGAAAAATGGAGGGAGCCTGTGAGGGAATTTCTTCCTTTGGAGCTCAGTGTAAAACTGACTTTTACAGCTATTTGTAGTTGGGTTGAAATTGCTCAAAAAATATGTATATGATTAACCCTTTCTTTTGGAGGCTGGAGAAAAGACTCATATTACAGGTGTCAATTCTATAATTGACTTACCATTCTTGATTCTTTCCTTTGAGGAAAATTTCACTTTGCTACATATAACAGAGTGATATTGACTGTAGGTAAGGTTACCTGAAAAAAGAGTCTTTGTAGAAGACACACTTATCTGCAGAAGGAACAAAAATATCTTGAGTATCACAGGGAAACAAATGAGACTACATTCATTTGTGGATTTGTTTGATTTTGTAATGCCCCCAAGACATTATAAAGTGTAGAATTATGAAACAATTGAGATTAGTTATAAAATGAGACAGCCAATTAAATTAACCCTAATCACAAGTATTTTGCACTAATTTAATGTAGAACTGTATCTATATCTAATCTATCTATATCTATATGATAAAGGAAAGAGAGAAGCATAGTTTTCATACCTTATAGATGCATCTTTATTTACTTTTTAAAAAATGAAATTGTTTATTATTTTTAAGTAACTAAAAAAGCAAAGCCAGCGAGTATTAAAACTAGATTTACAGAAATTGTACTTCCATATTTTATATTCTTCTTTAACATATATAGTTGATATATATGGTTGACTTATATAGTTGAACTACATAGTTGACATAAAGAGTTGAATTTTGTAGTTGAAAAGCCAACTATTTGCAAATGCTTTTTTTTTTTTTTTTTTTTTTTTTTTTTTTGCAAATGCTTTTTATGGCACTCTGGATATAGTGGCTGTAATTTCACTTGGGGTGGATTAAAGCAGACATTTCAGTAAGGCACATGGCATTTCTAATACAATGACAGTTTTAAGATTTAAGATGTTTGGAACTGAGCTAGCTACCTCATTTAAAATTTTGAAAACCTTTATGTTAGGAGATGAAATATTGATCAAAATATTTGATAATAAATATTTATGTATCAGTTAACAAGTTGGTAATCACTTCTTGAGGGAAAATTGGTTTTGGATAGACAAAATTTGAATTTTCTTAGTAGAATAATTTAATAAAATTTTTCCTAAGTCAAGTACCTTTGCCTAAACATTTGGGTAAGGATATTTTAAGAATGAAGACTTTCTGCTGTAAGTCTCCTTCTACTGTAGGAAATAACCAATATTAAAGATAATGCCTCATTAAATCTGTGTGATAAATGGTCTAACTTTATGGCTTTTCTTAGGTAGAGGTTTTATGACATTACATGTAATTTTTAATATTTTAATATGAATGCATTTTCCTTGCCAAGCTAATTTCTATTTTTATAGGGGTACAGATGTGTTCGCTGTAACATCTTTTCTCATCTGTGGAAAATATCATTTGTCCTCTGTAAAATATTATTTTAAAATCGTATTCATGTGGTATTGGAGAAGATGATAAGAAATTATAGGATTAAACTCTTAATGAGTATATATTGAATATTCTTAGAACAAAAATAAAAATATAAATTAAGACAATTTCTACAAGCTACAGCTAATTATTAGTCAGTTTTATGGTTTCCTACACGTTTTTATGTTTAGGATGTTAGTAATGTTCTAAAGTTGGTCTTATATATGTAACAACTGAATAATTTGGTTATTTTATTTTCATTTCTTTTCATTGTGCCTTTCCATTTACATGGACACAAGCACTTTCTTTTCATTATTATTTCCATAGTTTCTTCTATAGCACAGAAGGTTTATAAAGTACAGAAGGGGTTCATTAAATGCTCAAGTTACCCATAGTGAAATGTTGTTACTTCAGACTGTAACTTTAATTTTTTTGGTTGCTTAAAGTAGTAATTTTACCCCAAATATAGTTGCATACTTGAGTAAATGCCAAATGAAATAATTTTTAAAAATTGCCTTGTTTTGAGGAACTTTTCTTTTTGGTCTAAGAGTACAGGAGACCACACAGCTATTGTTGAGTTCAGCATCAAACAAAATTTTTGAAATTATAGTAGGATGGAAAAAGAAAAGCCTAGTATTTTTATTCATACAAAACTGGGTTTAAGTCCTGGCTCAGTGTTTGATTATTTATTAGTTTAATGACCTCGGAAATTTTGCCTCCTAGCTCTGAATTTTAGTTTCTTCATGGAAATGATGCCTGCCTCATACACGTGCTGTGAGAATAAACCGAGATCAAGTAAAACTGTATTTCATCCCAGCCAGGCTGCAGGTATGGGTAGATGGAGGACTGTCCTGGGAACTGTCCAACACCCCTTACCATTATACACAGATGATAGCAGAGTTTGGGCGGTGAACTCTGACTTTGGGCCTGGCAACTTCTAATTATATTTCTCTTCTCTAATACAAGTCTTTTCTACCAAAGTGAAAGGATCTCGGAAAGAGAGTGATTTTTGCTGTTACTTTATATCTCTGATCCTCAGTTTTCCCACAGCAAATGGGGGTAATAATAACTGCTGCTTAAAGTGTGTCTTAAATAAAAGGACACACAATTTACACATGCCTGGCACTCAGAAGTACTCAGTTATTGACAGTTGTTGTTTTTATTGTTATCTCAGTCAAAGACTACTGGTAGTAACTGGCTTTTTAAAAATGTTAGGCCCAGTGGGTTTGTAAATATTTATTGAATTTCTATATCTAATGGGAATTCTGCTGAGCTGTGAGAATGGATGTGGTCAACAAGAGAGAAACAATTGCTGGCCTCATGGAGCTTGCACTGTACTCTGAACTTTGTTTAAAATCCTTTAAATCAACATTAAATTATCAAAACATTTTTCAGTGTTTATTTTAATGGTGATAAAAGTAAGACACCTAGTCTTTGAAAGACTATATGGTTTCATGGAAGGAAAGAAGTCATTTGGCAAACATCTTCTCAACCTCACTGTTTTAAACTTTTCTCACCTTATTACTACCCTCAATGTCTTCTTAGAGGAGAATCTCTCATTTCCTCATCACCACTTCTGTCTCCACCATCGCTCAGATTCCTTATCTCCCTGCTCTTGTCTTCTTGGGCTCTCTTATCTTCCCTCACTGATCCCTCTAGACCCCAGCTTTATCTTTTTTTTGTTCAACAAACCATACTTCTCCAATATCTAGGCCTCCTAGTTACACCACTCTCTTTACCATTCAGCCAGACACTTTTTCTCCATTGTCACTTGCTGATCTCACGTTTCCCTTAGGACTCTTGCCAGCGTTACTCACCATTCGCCTGCCATTGTCTAACGTTTCTTCTAGAGCACCTCCATTAGCCCTGGCTATTTCATTATACGTCACCATAGTAAAGTATATGATACTTCACCATATACTTCACCTCCTTTAACTCCACAGTTACCTCGGCCTAAGGGATCATGTCTTCCATCACCTGTGTCAACCCTCATATACAAGCACACTTTATTTTTCTCTGTTGCCCAGAATTGTTGCCACACACACTCAGAAATTCCCTTCTCTGTTTATAATCATCTATGCAATTTCTGGTAACCTCATTGTGGAGCCTGCATAGTTCCTTCATTTCCAGTATTACTCAGTCTCAATCCCGTAATCTGCCTTTTCATCATTATAGTTATTAACATCTTAAATGGCTTGACCCCTGTGATTCTGGCTTATCATTGCTTCACTACGAGGGTGGAGAATAGGCATTCTCTATTCATGCTACTTATATCATCGGGGAAAAAAACAGCTTAGGTGTATTAAGTGAGCATTTATTATATATGAGACGCTGTGCCAGACACTTAATAACCAACATCTCAGACAATCCTCTCAACATCTAAGGACCTAAGAAAATTGTATAACTTTATTAGCATTATTGCAAATTTATTACTGGTTATTGTATTTATTTCCAGAAAACCTTGTATGTAAACCCCCATGGTAGTTGTTCTAAAACTCTTCAGTCTTAGAACCATTCATCCTCTTTCCCCTCTACTTTCCTCTTAACTACTTTGCTGAATACAGAGTAGTAATTTTTTATGTGAGGGAGTCCTTCTTAAAGACCTTTCAAAATTCAAAACTCTCACTTGTTCCATGGCGGGGAAAAGTGATGTGGGAGGAAGCTTCCTCTGAGCACAGAAATGAAGAAATTGTAGCTTAGAGGTACTACATCCACTTTGATCAGGGAGCCATGTCACCACATATTTTTTTCTATTACCTTTGCCCAGTTATATAATAAGTTTTGCCAACTTCAAGGTGAATCTGCTTTAATGCTGCTTTTAATTTTCTCAGTGTGATCGCTCATATTTCAGAGTGCTCACTTTTAAATTAATTGCTGCTTGTGATTAAAAGAAAATGACCTCACTATTATGTGAGGATTTCCTGTAATGAACTTCTTTTCTTGTTTCACATCTCCTTACCCTTTCTTATCCTTCCCCTTTCTATCTCTCAATTCCCTGCTCCTTTTTTTTCTTTTTTTATCACCAAGTATCCCATTTTCCTTTGGTCTTCAATTTCTACCTAGCTTGTTTCTTTTCTACCTGCCATATCTCCCCAACTCATGTATTCATTCATGTGTGCATGCAGTCAACAAATATTTCTTGAGCACATAGAGTGTGGAGGGTTCTGAAGTCAGACTACGTGACTTCAGATATTGGCTTTTTCACATCCATGCTCTGAGAACTTGAGCAGATCCCTTAATCCATGCCTCAGTTTCTTCATCTGTAAAACAGGAATAATATCCGTTGTATGAATGATAAATAAGAACAGCTAAATTTTGTTTTGAGCTTGCTACATTCCAGTTGTAAACACTTTACCTATATTAACTTATTTAGACTCATAAAGCATGGTGGGGTAGATCCTGTTAATCCCATATTTTATCTATGGGTTTATATATTTTCATAATTTGCTCCATGTCACAAAGCCACCTAGCTCATCTGAGGATTAAATGAATTCATTCATATAAAGTGCTTAGCAAAGTGCCAGGTACAGAATAAATGCTCAAAGACATTTAACGATTATAATTATGATTTTCATTATAAATATTTCCATTTCTACCAAGGAAGTACTTAATTAATATTAGCTCTTGTTATTATAATGATGAGTAAGGCACCACGCTAGGTGCCCTGCGTATAAAAGATGTCAAATATAATGGCTATCCTCAAGAAGCTTGCAATATATCAAAGAACTTTAAAAGTTTTTATTTTCTCTTTTTTTCAATTTCCTTTTTTTTCCCCCTTCTCTGCTGCCTCCCCTTCCTCCTCTTCCTTCTATTTCTTTCTTCTCTGAGAGAAGTGGAATAGCACAGGACTTAAGAACACAGACTCGGGAGCTAGGTAGACTACCTGCTTCACATCGTGACTTCTGCTCTTCTGGCTGGGTGACTTTTGACAAGTGAATTCACTTTTCTTTGCCTCAGTATCTTTTTCAGTAGAATGGACCAAAAATATGTCTACCTCTTAGGGTTATTGAGAGTATTAAATGACTTGTATAATACACGTAAAGCACAGAGAAGAGGACCGAGGTGTGGTAAACAAACTAGAAGTGGAAGCTAGTTTTCCACTATTTTTACTATTTAACTGTAAAGTTTAAAATACATACTTTGATTACTATGAATTAATTATATTGATTGTGTTCCCTGTTCTTAAATTTAACACATTGCATGTTTAGTATTTTACATTTTCTTTTTTTAAAAATGCTAAGCTAAAATTATTTTAAATTCCCTTATTATTATTAATATTTCCTCTAAAATAATGACTCACATTAAAAAAATGTTTATTACTTCTGCTCTATGACATGTGGCTTTTGTTTGTTTGGTCACATTTTTCTACACCTAAAACCTTTCTCCCAGATTTTTTTTCTTCTTTCTTATTAGAAACAGTTTCTGATCATCCCTTGAACTTTTCTAGATCAGTCAGTTTCATTCTGCTTGTGATTTTCTCCAATGGGTTAAGCACATTCTCTTGTTTACTGGGTTCCATCTCTGAAAATATTTTCGTTAGCAAACGGAATATGCTCAATGCCAGCTTAAGACAGAATTGGGAAGAGTGATGCTTTTGTATGTACATGATTTGTATACATTTATTGAGTGCTTACTAGGCCTGGGACCACAAAGAAGAGCAAGATAAGCCATTTTGAGCATAAGTTGCTCACTGTCTGTATGGAAGAGAAGCAGAAACATATCTTATTTGGATGTATGTTTGGCACTCTTTCAGGAGTGTAATCAGAATCCCAAGGGAGCACAGAGGAGAAGTTAATCTGTCTCTTCCACTCTAAAGTGGTATCACGTTTGGGCAGAATCTTTTTGGACAAGGAGGGGCTGGCTTACTCAGTTAATGGGTTGTCAAGTCTGAGTGTCAGAACGTGGGTTGTGGCTGGCTAAGCTCTCAAATGTTTCTCCCAAAGAATCAGGGTGAGGGTGAGGGATGGGGCAGGACTGGATGGGGCAGCCCTTTCCAATATTGCCGAATAGAAACTTGCTTATGGAGGCCTCTTTTTAAGTTCTGCTCTATCAGCTATTCTCCATTTATTGCTTGGGATTTCAGTTCTGACAAGAGCAGAAGCTCTGCTTAATTATAACTCTGTCAGAACTATTACTAAAATCTAATGCACCTGCATAGTCTCTTTATCCTAAAAAATAATTTAGATTAAACTGCCAGGATTTGACCTTCTCATGGAATCATTTGGATTACTACTGAAGACGCCAATTTTCTGGGCCAGTATTTCACAAAATGTGGTCAGTGGACTACTTGAGCACCACCACAGATAAACCGAATCATAAAATCCATAAATTTGTTATGCACAATGATCTTTGAGAACCTGTATAGGCACCTGCAGAATAAATTGGAAACCAATGAGCTTTAACGGCCTTTCATTTACTTTGGTAAAATGTATGAGAAAAAAGTGATCTTAGTATGCCAATATGCCTTCAGAGAATCAGTCCAATATTTATTATAGAGTTTTAAACATAAGCAGATATATATAATCTTTCAATATTTGCCTGGAACTAACAAGTTAAAACACGAAAGCTACTAGGTAGTCTGAAATCACTAAATTATAAATTCATTGCTTCGTCCAAGTAAATATCCCTGATGCTTTACTTAGTAAACATTTTATTTTCAACCAACATCACAG
This sequence comes from Physeter macrocephalus, assembly GCF_002837175.3. Taxonomy (NCBI): domain Eukaryota; kingdom Metazoa; phylum Chordata; class Mammalia; order Artiodactyla; family Physeteridae; genus Physeter; species Physeter macrocephalus. The sequence goes on along the minus strand of NC_041228.1, from coordinate 31,600,677 downwards.
AATGCATGTCACTGAATCATTAATAATTAGAGTTAATGCAACTTAATCTCTATAACTGGAGAACAACTTAAATATGAAAAAAACCTGACATCTGACTTCTAAACACTTCTTGTATTTTGTATTTCACAGTCCTTTGATTTCACTCACCTGGAATATGCCTTTCCTCTCCTACCCTAAATTGACCCATCTTGCAAGATCTAACTCAGGGTCTTCTATGATCTTTCACTCTCCTGGGGGGCCTCTGTGGCAACAGTAGTTCACACAATTTATTTAGTAATGCATCAAACACCATTTTGTGGAGTTTTATCTCTTATTCTTGCAAAATGATGTTTAACTCTTGTTTTGAACATTTTACATGTTTCTGTCTTATCTCCCTAACTAGCTGACTACCTCTTTATATCCCCAGTAGAACCCAGCACAGTGTCTCAAACACAGTAGAGTCTCAGTAAATAGTGGTTTGGGATATATCAATTTTAGTGGGTTAAGGAGGAAAGAAAAGAATCAACTATGCCACAGTTTGAACACAGCTAATGACAAGGCTAAAGTCCACTTAGGAATGCTATTGTAACAATTTTTTATATCTAGGTGGAAGGCCTATAGGGTAACAGAATTAAAGGAATACATTTCTCCCTCACTTCTAAAGCCTTCAGAAATATAAGCCCTCAAACTTAGAAGAATTACTTTGTATTAATACATTTATTATCTATGAATGCATATGCAAATGTGTTGGTATATGACAGATATAGATATAGATGTGTTTATAGATACACACACATACACACATATATACACATGTGCACACATACACATACATGTGCAAGCAAATACACTAGCTTTTAATATTAAGGAGAGAATCTAATCGACTTTATTCCTTGGTTTTGCAGCTTAGATTGGAAAAGTTCCAAAGCACTTACGGGGCTCTGCTGCCTTAAACAGGCTACCCGGCCATATGGCAGTTTTACTGTGGCGGTTTAGTTATAATTGGTTTATATTAGATTATGATGATATACTCGGTAGTCCATTAACAACGTGACTAAGCTGGGTTCTTGACTACTGGATATGTTCCTGTATAAAATTTAAGATTTTTGTTTCTAATTTTTAGTTTCAGCCTTGTTTCTGTCTGTCTTTGATTCTTTGTTTTTTGTGTCTAAAATCCATCTGCCAGGGGAAAATGTTGTACAGCAGACATATACCCTGAGTTACTTTGCTTTAAGTTGACACAAAGTTATGATGTTGACAGTCTTCGTTTTCAGTCAAACACTCAACAACAACTAATCAATTACTCGTGTTGAAAATGGTGAGGAAGAATGTAAATCCACTGTGAACTAAGTAACTTAATATCAACCACCACTAAAACACAGTATCGGCATTTTAAACTGAGATGCTAATGGGAAACAAGATTAGAAGATTTGTGACTTTCCTCCTTTTATTCAGTTTTCCCTTTCTTTTTGCATCTCTTCATAATGTCATTGATAGGTTAAAAAACAGAAGACCAAGAATCGACCAGCAGAAACCTCATAACCTCTTAAATATTAAAAAGTAACTAGTAAGACTTCTATGGAAAATTTACATAATTTATCTTCTTATAATCTAATTTTTAGTAAATCATTAACTATTATCTATTAGTTAATATGCAGTTACATAATGTGCAAACCTAGTAGGTGAATATTTAAAATCAAGGCAATTAAAACTTATGATTAGTTGAGGTAAAGATGATCATGTGGTGGAGTGTGGCTTTAAAAACATTCATCCTAGATGAATACCTCTTTTCTCAAGCAAAACAGCTTTTAGCTTTTTTCTTTTCTTTTTTTCTTTCTTTTTCTTTCTTTCTTTCTTTCTTTCCTTCATTTGTTCGTTCGTTCCTTCCTTCCTTCTTTCTCTCTCTCTCTCTCCCTCCCTCCCTCTCTCCCTCTTTCTGTCTTTTTTTTCTTTCTTCCTTTCTTCCTTTTCTTTCTTTCTTTCTGTCTCTCTCTCTTTCTTTCTTTCCTCTCTCCCTCTTTCTTTCTTTCTCTTTCCTTGTCCTTTCCTTTCCTTTCCTTTCTTTTCTTTTCTTTTTTTTTCCTTTTCTTTTCTTTTTTTCTTTTCTCTCTTTCCACAGCTTCCCAGGCCTATTGCCCTCAGGGTAAACCCACTCCTGAGCTCGTGAGGCTTCTCAGAAACACTTCATTCCATAATTCAGTAGTCTGTACCAATTCAGTCAAATTAAAAGAACGTCCATATAAGCAAATAAAATGTGGATTTAATACAAAGTTCCTGATTTACTGAAAAACATTGGCTAAAAGTACTTCATTTCTTTTACTGCTGCGATAAAGTGCTTTTACACAGTTAGTAACATATAACTTCCAGGAGTGACAAATTTGGTACTTAAAAAATATTTAGGTTAAAAAAAACCCTGTCACTTCTAGTAAGTCATTTTTAGATAATGATCATTTTAATTCTTCCCTCTCTCTAATTTTATAACCAGGAGTCAACCTTTCCGAGGGAAATCCCTAACCTCCTGTAAAGAACCTTTCTGCTTCTCATTGTTACGATTCTCAACCAATGATTAGTGAAGTTAGAATTGACCTGGAAATTAAACACTTGGGTGCTTTTGCTTGGTGCTCTGTGCACATAATAAATAAACACCATCACTTTTAAAGAGCTTGAAGGTACACATTTAACATAAACCTTTGATTGTTAGTAGAGATCAAGTATTTGAACTGCTTAGTGCTTGTGATTTGCTGAGAAAATATTAAGTGCCAGTCACAATGCTATAGCCAAGGGAAATTTGCAAGTGCCAAAAGATTTAAGCTGAGGAAGAAACTGGCCTGGATTTAAGATGATTTTGGAGATATATAGTTAAAAATTTCAATGTGAACCTGAGAAACATTTTTAACATTATATCTGTAAGTCATTAGTGAATACTTTTCCACACAAATAAGTAGTGAAACAAAATTCTTCAGCGACTGTTAACTTTAACAGCAGAATTTTTTTTTACCAATTTTGCTTGTTGATTTAGAGAAATGTCTGTTACCTTGCATATTTCAATTTCCATATTTAATTTTGGAATTCATTTTAAAAATCAGGAGTTTCCAACACTGAGCCTTGAATGGACAAATTAAGAAAGCGGTGCTCACTATATTCTCACTTGAATTGTTTCCAATAAGAAAACTGTTGTCATCCTTATCGTTATTCTTTTGTATATAACTTGGCTTTTTCTCTGGCTGCTTTCAATATTTTCTCTTTATCACTAATTTTGAACAATTAGGGTATGATGCGCCTTGTAGTTTTCTTCATGTTTCTTGAGGTTTCTTTTTCTTTTTTGGTAGTGGCAACTTTTTTGAGATATAATTCACATGTAATAAAAATTCACCTTTTTAAAATTGACATATAGTTGATTTACAATGTTGTGTTAGTTTCAGGTGTACAGCACAAGTGATTCAGATATATATATTCTTTTTCAGATTCTTTTTCCTTACAGGTTATTACAAAATATTGAGTAGAGTTCCCTGTGCTTTACAGTAGGTTCTTGTTTGTTATCTATTTTATATGTAATAGTGTGTATATGTTAATCCCAAACTCCAAGTTTATCCCTCCATTGAACTTTGTGTTCTATGAGTTTACAGTTTCAATCAAATTTGAAAAAAAAAAAGAAAGGTGGTGCTGAAAATGAGGTATGCATTATAAATCTGTTTATAAAACAGATAGCCAGACCCATAGACTCAGAATTTCATAAAATAGCTTTGAGGATTTTGGTGTTTTTTGAAACCTCTTTACAAGATTTTGATGTGTGCCTAAGAGTCAGAAGTATTTGTCAAATATTTATTCTGGATAATGCCATGTGGACTATTTGCAGGACAAATGTGACTTGCCCTTAAAATGGTCCCCAGAGCCATTTGATTTCCTCACCGTCACTCTCCCATCCTCCTCTAGAGGATGCCCTCTCTGACAGCGCTTACCGTTCTTTGTTCTTTAAGTTAGTGTTTTGGGCCATTTTCTCTCTTCCCCTAACTGACTGGAGACTCTGTGGGATGGGACCCTTGTCTGCCTTGCTTCCCATATTATCACTAGTGATTAGGGTAGGGTTTGGCCCATAATAGGCAAATGACCAATATTTATTGAATCAATACAGAGCTTAACTTTTTGCTTTTATGCCTTAAAAATTTGCAGCAACATGGATGGACCTAGAGATTGTCATACTGAGTGAAGTAAGACAGAGAAAGACAAATATCATGATCTTGGCTTATATGTGGAATCTAAAAAAAATGGTACAAATGAACTTATTTACAAAACAGAAATAGAATCCCAGATGTAGAAAACAAACTTACGGTTAACAAGTAGGAAAAGGGGGAAGGATAAATTGGGAGATTGGGATTGACATATACACACTACTATATGTAAAAACTAATAAGAACCTGCTGTATAGCACAGGGAACTCTACTCAATACTCTGTAATGACTTATATGGAAAAAAAATCTAAAAGGATGGATATATGTATACATATAGCTGATTCACTTTGCTGTACACCTGAAACTAACACAACATTGTAAAGCAACTATACTCCAATAAAAATTAATTTTAAAAATATGCCTTTTAAAATGAGCATGCTCAAACAGGGATTTGGATGAAGAGCGGGGGGCGGTGAGGGTGGAGGCAAGGAGACTTTGGGAGTTTAGGGAGACTGTCGTTACTAACACTACAGCTTTCAAGTGTGAGCTTCCCTCCCAGCACCAGGCATTTTTGCATTCAGTCCTGAAGTATTCCAGAAGTCAGTTAAAGACCACTGTGCAAATATGTGCAAAATTTCCATGTGGTTTTTATTTATTCTTACAGCTCTGCAGCTATATTTTTACTCTACATGGAAAAATCAAAAAATTTTATTTGTAATAAAAACATAATTCAGTGGCAGTGATAAAAATGTTCTTTGACACGGTACATGTTCAGCTGGTAGTGGATTTTTGGTATATTTTTCAAGAATTTGTGGAACTGGTTAACTTGCATTTAATCGTGAAACAAAGTGAAGTAATTCGATCAGCTGATTTCTTTCTCATAACCATCCTATGGGCAGAGAATCAAAGAATTGTAATTCACCATACAATTACCAAATTAAATAGTATCGTGTGAGTGGGAGAAGTAAAATTCTTTTAAAGAATACTCAAGGATTTTCTGAAACTTTCTTCTATGACATGGCTATTAGTGATGATCTTGAAACTCATAGCATAGCAATGCTTATGTGTTTATATTAGGTAATGGCTCCCCCCTTCTACCAAAGTGGAAACTTAGGTCCAAATAATTTACATGCCTTTCTCAAAGTTATATAACTAGTTACTGGCGAATCTGGGCTAAAAATTGGGTCTCTAACTTACTGTAAAGTCTTTCCATTACACCACTACTCTTCAAGTTTTTCTGTGTCTAGACCATACAGGAATAGGGGTTATATTCATCATTTCTTTCCTTAATGCACAATGCACTTAACTCAATGATAAGAATTGTTTAATTTTGGCTCCAGAGGAAATGAATTCTTTCAAGAATTAGAACATGGAACTCTGATCTAAATTTGCAAAGCAACAATGAGTCATTTGACATAACTCTAATACATAATGTCCTAATTAGACATCTTCCATTTAAATGCTGTTGAACATGGGAATTGAAGTTAGCACACCTCAGTTCAAGTGTCAGCACTCAGCTTCTCTACTGCCTAGCAGTGTGGTGTTGGGTAAGTGCTTTCGCTTCTCTGGTATAATGTTTCCTCATTTATAACATCAAATATCTGTTAAAACTGATGTGAAGATTGAATGATAATTTATGCCGAACTGCCTATGTAAATTGTACTGTGAAAATACTATGCAGATGTTTTTAAAATGTGAGTTTCTACCTATCCAGATTAATTTATAAGAATGGAATGTGTCAAGAGAAACTACTGTCCTATACTCTACCCATGACCTGATCACACTCTACCCATACCTATAGATGCCAGAGCCAGGATAGCTAAAAAATCCACCTCTAATGATCCTAATTCCTAATGGGAATTACCTGGGTAAGTTGGGAACAGGATTTTGTCACTCCTCTTGTAGTTTGATGCTTCTTGATGAAACAGACAATTTATGCTTTCATAAGATTTGAGATAAATAAAGAATCTTAGAATTGTATGACACCTAAGAGATACTGATAACTGGATGCCCAAGCCTCATCCCTGTGGATATTGGGTCTTCTATGATGTAGAAGGGGGCCTGGGAATCTATATTTTTAATAATCACCTCCCTATATTGGCTCAGGTGGTTCTGCTGACCCCCTGCTTGTGTGTGAGAGGCACTACCTAAAAAGACATGGCCTTCTTCAAATTCCCTATCAGGTTGTTTAATTTTCCTCCTCTTCCCTTTGACTGAGGTTTTCCTGAAACCCAACTAGAGTTCATCCTCAGTTTTGATGCCTAAAACATTTTACTGAGAATAAAAAAGGACCCAAAGATAATGTATGCAAGCTTTTTCTCTTTTTCTGGTTGATCTTCATAATCCTGCAATATATATTTTAGAAAACTGTGGAAATCTTTTTGACAGAAAGTATAACTTTCCCATTTTAGTGTTGTTCTCAGAGACCATAAAATTTTGTATCATGTTCTTTGCTGACATGAAAATAACGGCGAGGTTTCTTATTTTATTTCTTACTCTAGGGCTAATTTAACATTGATTCAATTTTAAGATACTACATTGAAGATAAAATTCAAATTGATATGTGGAAGCTAGTGTCATTGTGAGAAAACAGACAAAAAACATAGACAAGTGTTTCATTTTGTATTATTTACTTTTCACTGTCTTTTAAAACTGGGGAAAATAGGTATTTATATTTTTTAAAAGTTGTTGTATTAATTTTTCCCAATAGGTCTTGGTTTTTTGAGACTATAAAATCCTTGAAGGCAGGTATGTTTTAAAAAATGTAGACGTTACTCCCTCTGGATTCCCAATTCTGTGCCTTATACATAGAAGGCCAAAAATGGCCAGAAATGTGTCTTTCTTCTAAACTGCTTAAATAATGTGGTAATGCCTGTAATTGGCAAAATGCCTGTACAGCAGCACCTAGATTAATGGTGACTGAATAACTGGGATAAAATGTGTGTAACCAGGGGCCGAGGATCTTGGGATTCTGCCTACCACACAGACCAAACTCCAGATGGACACATGGAGCTTGGAAGCTGCCGCACAAACCCAAGCAGCAGGGATGGTCGACTTACATCATCTAATAGGGCAAAGGCTAGTAGGATCCAGGGTAAGACAGAGGGCCAGAGTGGGACACTGGAGCAAAGCTGGAAGCTATTTCAATGTTCTCGTGTCCCATCGGCTATTAGTTTGGGAGCCCTGAGCCCATGGTCCTCACTTGCACAAAGGAAAGCAGGGTTCTGGAGTGAGCCATGCTCTCCTGATTAAAGCAAAAACAGACACTCCAAGATTGTCCAACACATATGTCTAGAGAGAGAAAAGTGATAATAGCTTAATTCAAAAATAAATATATAAAAGAATTCAAGACGTGGTGTAAAATAATGGTCAAAATATATATACTTTTTAAAAATTTATTTTATTGAAATACAGTTGATATACAATGTTGTGTTAATTTCTGCTGTACAGCAAAGTGAATCAGTTATATATCTGTGTGTGTGTATATATATGTAACTGAATCAGTTATATATGTGTGTGTGTGTCTGTATATATATATATATATATATATACACACACACACATACTTTTTCATATACTTTTCCATTATGGTTTATCACAGGATATTGAATATTGTTCCCTGTGCTATGCAGTAGGACCTTGTTGTTTATCCATTCTTTTTTTTTAATTTTTATTTTATATTGGAATACAGTTGATTAACAATGTTGTGTTAGTTTCAGGTGTACAGCAAATTGATTCAGTTATTCGTATACATGTACCTATTATTTTTCAAATTCTTCCTCATTAAAAAATGATACAAATTTATTTATTTACAAAACAGAAACAGAGTCACAGACTTAGAAAACAAACTTATGGTTACTAAAGGGGAAAGGTGGGGAGGAGGGATAAATGGGGAGTTGGGATTGACATATACACACTACTATATTGAATATATTGTAGATAACCAACAAGGACTTACTGTATAGCACAGGGAACTCTGCTCAATATTCTGTAACAACCTAAATGGGAAAAAATATATAATTTTAATGGAAAAAAATGTAGATGTTATTCCCTCTGGAATCCCAATTCTGTACATAGAAAGTAATGGCCAAAAATGTGTTCTCTCTTCTAAACCATTTAAATAATGTGGTAATGTCTATAATTTGTTTTAAGATAAATGCAACTTAGTTCAGGCCTGTGGCACCAGCGAAATAGTTACTGCTAGCATCCTTGAAGCACCGTGATTTAGAATCAGTCATTATAAGCAAAGAGGAAATTGTTGGAAGAACTTGTTGCATTTCTCTTTTTGTAGTTCATTGGCTCCATTGTTAAAAGAATGTTTCACACTTCCGGAAATAAAAGCCTTTAGAAACGTATTAGTCTGAGAGAATCTACAACATTGCCTTTCTATAACCTGAAGATATGTAGCGAAACATGTTTACAAAAATCATGACTTCATGCTTGGTGGGATTTTTTGGAATGATAGCTAGTACGTTGTCAGTCCTGTACATTTTTCTGTGTATCAGATATTGTGATTATTTAATTCTCATTGTGTTTCAAAGCTTCTTTTATTACATCGCGTAAGTCAAGGTACTGCCATGTTGGTGAGTTGCTTGAACTCTCCATTGAGCATCAAATAGTGGGTAGGTCAGCGCAAGCTGCAAGCTCAGTTACTACCGTGTAATCTTTTGAGAGTGGATGATTATGGCAGTACATTGTTTTCTTGTCGGTGGCTTTTCTCCTAGGTAGCAGCTCATAGCTTCATTTGACTAAGGTAAATTTTAAATTTTGTTTCATGGTTTGCAGGGGAGCAAGGCGCAACCGTATATCTTGCGCCTAGCTCCCTGAACTGCATGTGTTTGAAAGAAAAGAGCAATATTTACCCAGGGAGCATTGATACCTTATCTAATTTGCCACTTCTTTCTTCCTTTCAGCATCGTTTCATCTTCCTATGCCTACATTTATGCATGTATCTTCCACTTACACGGCAGTTATACTACGCAACTCTGTACCTACTAATATAACCCTACCTAAACAATCTCAGGTATTGCACCAAGATCACTATAGATTACAGATCATGTGTTACCAGCGAGAAAGTAAGTTATGTACGATACAATTTCTGTTCTTCTTTTTTATTTGAACTCTTAATATCAACTCGACTTTATTTTCCTCTTCAATCAAGTATTTATTGAGCTCCCACAATGGAATCTAATAGATTGGAATGTAAAAGTAATGCAAAAAAAAAGTTATACTCTACAAAGTTGAAAAGATTGCTTTGCGGGGCGAAGAAATAGTTTCATATGTAATAACTGCAGGCAATACGTGCTCTCTGAATTAATAGAGGATGACACTATGGAATTACTTTCCCAAAAATACAGTTCAGAAAATAAGTGGAAGCAAAGTCAGAGTAAGAGAGGTTTGGTATGGGCTGGGAGAATGTGTTACATTCACATTTTTAGTGTAAGAATAGTTTTAAACACTTGGGCTATACCTCTTCCTTTAATTTTCATTGTTTCTTTTACCAATATATTAGTCTACTCAGTCTGCCATAACAAAATATCATAGACTGGGTGGCTTAAGCAACAGAAATTTATTTTCTCGCCATTCTGCAGGCTGGAAATCTGAGATCCGAGTGCCAGCATGGTCAAGTTCTGGTGAGGACTCTCCTGGCGTACAGAGACGGCCACCTTCTCCTTGTGTGCTTACATGGCCTTTTCTCAGTGTGAGTGGAGAGAGAGGGAGCTCTGGTGTCTCAGCCTGTTCTTATAAGGACACATCTTACTGGGTCAGAGCCCAACCCTTATGACCTCATTTAATCTTAAAGCCTTCCATAAAGGCACTGTATCCAAATACTGTCACATTTGGAGTTAAGACTTAAACATATGAATTTTGGAAAGACACTGTTCAGTCCATAGCAACCAGTAATGAATCTGCTGAGAGATTAGCATCCATATAATAAGAATGTGTCTTAAGTAGGTAAGTAGGCAATCTAGCTGATGCTCAGATAAGAACCACATAGCAGGCCCTCTACTGGGCTCAAATCTATTTAGGGTAGAGTAGAGCATCAATTTTGAGTGCAGTTACAAAAACGTAAACTACCTTCAGTGTAAAACAGTATCAACAACAACAATTTATTAGTGCAAATGATGGGGGAAAAAATCCCAATTTGGATCTGGCATCAGGGTTAATATTCTGTGGTTGAGTGGATGAGCAGTCATTATTACATATATGCTCTGAAATAATCTGTCCTCTCTGAGTAGGTGCAGATTCTATTAGATCAAGCATTTTAGTTTGGTTGTTTGGATTCTCTTATGTTTTTTTCTGCTTGATTTCCCAGTTATGGCAAGAAGTATATTTGCACTTCCCGTGAAGTTGACATGGATTTGTCAGCTTTTCTAATTCACTAACTTTTTGCTTTGTGTGTTTTGAGGCTGTGCTATTAAGTGCATACAAGTCAATTTTTATTTCTTCATGAAGTATTACTTCAATAATTATTTTATTACTCTCTTTATCCTTAATAATGACTTTTTGCCATAACTCTATTTACTGTGCATTTTTCTGTGATGAGTATCTTTCTCTATTCCTTTACCTGTTTTTAAAATAGACTTTATTTTTTAGAACAGTTTTTCGTTCACAGCAAAATTGAGCAGAAAGTACAGTGATTTCTTGTAGACCCTCTACCTCCACATATGCACAGCCTCTCCCGTTATCAGCATCCCCCACTAGAGTGGTACATTTGTTATGATTCTTGAACATTCATTGACAAATCATTATCCCCCAGAATTCATAGTTTACATTAGGTTTACACTTGGTGTACATTTTATGAGTTTGGACAATTTTATAATGGCATATATTCCCCATTATAGTATCATACAGAGTAGTTTCATTGCCCTAAAAATCCTCTGTGCTCTGTCTATTCATTCATCCCTCCCTACTAACCCCTGGTAACCACTGATCTTTTAACTGTCTCTGTAGCTTTGCCTTTTATAGAATACTATACAGTTGGAATCATACAGTAGTCTCTTCAGACTGACTTCTTTCACTTAGTAATATGCATTTACATTTCCTCCAAGTCTTTTTCTTTTCTTGGCTTGATCATGCATTTCTTTTTATTGCTGAATAATATCCCATTCTCTAGATGTATCAGTATTGATTTATCCATTCACATACCGAGGAACATCTTGGTTGCTGTCAGGTTTGGACAATTATAAAATAGTTGCTATAAACATCCACTATAGATTGAATGTTTGTGTCCTCCAAAATTCATTGTTTGAAATGGTAACTCCCAAGGTGATGGTATTAGGAGGTGGGGCCTTTGAGATGTGGTTAGGTCCTGAAGACAGAGCTTTCATGGTTGGGATTCATACCACTATAAAAGAGACCCCAGAGAGCTGGCTCGCTCCTTCTGCCATGTGTGGTTACAATGAGAAGATGCTGTCAATGAGGAAGTGGGCCCTCACCAGACACCAAGTCTGCTAGTGCCTTGAGCTTGGACTTCCTATCGTCCATATCCGTGAAAAATAAATGTTTGTTGTTTATGAGCCACCCAGGCTATGGTATTTTTGTTATAGCGGCTCAGAAAGACTAAGACAACATTCATGTACAGATTTTTGTGTGGACATAAATTTTCACCTCCTTTGAGTGAATACCAAGGAGTGTGATTTCTCTCCAGTGGGAAGAATATGTTTAGGTTTATAAGAAACTGCCAAAGTGTCTTCCAAAGTGGCTGTACCATTTACGTTCCCACTAGCAATGAGAGCTCCTAACTCTCCATATTTTTGCCAACAACTGGTGTTGTTAGTGTGCTAGATTTTATCCATTCTACTGGGTATGTAGTGGCATCTCATTATTTTAATTTGCACTTGCCTGATGACGTAAGATGTGGAGCATCTTTTCATGTGCTTATTTGCCATCTGTATATCTTCTTTGTTGAAGTATCTTTTAAGGTCTTTGGACTGTTTTTTTGATCAGGTGGTTTCTTTTCTTGTTGAATTTGAAGAGCTTCTATATTTTGGATTACAGTTCTTCATCAGTTATATCTTTTGCAAATATTTTCTCCCAGTCTGTGGCTTGTGTTTTCATTCCTTTGACATTATCTTTTGCAGAGCAGACATTTTTAATTTTAATTATTCCTTTACCTTTAATTTTTTAAATTTTAGGTGTGCCTCCTCAATGTACTATATAGGCAGATTTTTTAAAAACTTAAACTCAGATTCTTTGTCCATTAACCGGATATTTCTTCTGTTTGCGTTCATTGTGATTATGGATCTACTTCTACTTATTTCTACCATACAATTTTGTATATTATAAATTCCTTCATTCTTTTTTACCCTCTTTTTACAAACATTTTTTGTCAACTTTTAAAAAATTTTTTTCTTTACTAACTTGGAAGATATCTATTTTTATTTCTATTTTTTAGTGGTTTCCTTTACATGCTTATCTTGATACTTCAACAACAACAAAGTCTATCATTAAACAACATCTATATTCTTCTGACAAACAATGCTGACTTTAGAATAATTTAATCCCCAGGACGTTTTCTTGTTTTACATGATCTTGTTTTCTAGTATTTTAGAAATTTACTATTATTGTGTTATACATAAAATATTTATATAGATGTACTCTGCTTATTTACCTGGGCTCTTTGTTCCTATTGCTTTTTGCATTTCACTCTTTTTTTTTTTTTTTTTTTTTTTTTTGTGTGTGGTATGCGGGCCTCCCTCTGTTGTGGCCTCTCCCGCGGCATGTGGGATCCTCCCAGACCGGGGCGCGAACCCGGTTCCCCTGCATCGGCAGGCGGACGCGCAACCACTGCGCCACCAGGGCAGCCTGCATTTCACTCTTTTAATTTCTTATTCCTGAAAAAAATTAGTATTTCCCTCTGTAATGTTCTCTAAGCAGTGAACCCTCAGACCCTTCAAGCCTAGAAAAATCTTTATTTGGGCTTTACTACTGAATAATAAATGAGTTATATTAAAGTTTATGTTGACAGTTAATTTCTCACAAAATTTAAAGAGATTATTCCATTATTTTCTGGCTTCTTTTCTTGCTACTGGAAAGATTGTCATATTAATTGTCATTCCTTTGTAGGTCATCTATCTTTTCTTTTTGGTTACTTTTAATAAATCTTTTTTTGACTTTGAGGTTCTATAGTAGTTTCACATGATCTGCCTAGGCGTGGCTTTATTTTTTTCTTATATGATATGTGTTTTCCAAATATGATGAATCATTTCATTTATCAATTCCAGAAAAAATGTTAGCCATTATGTCTACAAATATTTATTTTCCTCTAGTCTCACTATTCTCCTTTCCTGGAACTTGCTAGATATTAACTATTAATTCTGCCCTTCTTATATTTTAATACAGAGGTTAAATTTTCCCCTGAGGATTTTTTTTAATTTAAATGTATTCATGTCTAGAAATTAAATTTTTCTTCAAGTCTGACTGTTGTTTTAATAGTGATTTATTTAAATGGTATGGAGTTTTTTATTACTCCTTTTACATCATTAATTATTTTAAATACACTTTTTTTGCATCTATCTACTAGTTTCTAATCAGTTTCCTCAAGTGTAAAAGGAGATAGTTGTACCTACTCATTGAGTTACTATGGGCATTAAAAGAATGAATTCATGAAATGTCCTTAGAACAGTGCCTGGCACATAGTAATTCCTCAGTAAATATTGACTGTTATTATTATCATCATCACCAGAAGTTGCTGGGGGCCCAATCTTGTTTTATTATTGGTCTGATGAACCTGTGTCTTTATCTGTATATTTTCTAATTTTGGATTGTGGTCTTATTTGAAAGGGACTTCATCTGTGCAAATCCTGGGTGTTTTGGGAACACATCTTTCTAGAACAGTTTTTATATTTGCTTCTGTCAGCTGCCTAAGGGATATTACCAGCTTGGGCTATTTTTGGTCCCAATTTTTCAGAGGTTGGCTTTTCAGAAAAAACATAGCATAAATTCTAGCCCTAAACCCTGAGGAAGGCATACTGATAGACCAATGCTGATACACCCTCAGAAATATATGTATTTTTACCACCTAAAGCCCAGGTAAAGACAAACAAGTTTTCCTAGTAACTTGATACGTTGGTAAGTTTAGGTCTTAGAGGTACCTGGCTTCAGGAAATGGGCTTAGTTAATTGTTAATCACATGTGGCCACAAATGCCCAGGGTGACAGAATGTAGAACCCAGGAGCCTGCCTACAGGCAGTAGTGGCTTCAGTCCAGAGGTGACTGGTTTTTATTTGTTTGTTTTGTTTTTTGAGACTGAGAGTAAAAAAAGTCAGATGTGCATTTTAACAAAGTTCCCATTACAGCCACCTTGTGACGGAGTGTAGGCCTGAACAATATGTTAGGAGACTAAAGCAATAATCCTAGCAAAAAATGATGAGATCTTGAAACAAAGCAGGGGGAACAGAGATTGAGGAGACAGGAGAACAACCAGCGGCTTTAAAGAAGAGAAGCCTCAGGACTCTGTTAAAGATTTTGAGAGCAATGGGAATAGAGAAGAATATTGACAACTATACCCCAATAAAAACTTAAAAAAAGATAAAAAAGAATATCAAATAAGAAAGTGTGGACTTTCAAAAGGGAAAGAACAGTGTAGCACTTATATTTAAGGAAGGATCAGGCTAAGAGGGTCCAGCCAAAGAAACTGAGAAGGAACTGTCAGAAAGACAGGAGGAAAACGAGGAGAGGGAGTGATTTCAGCTTATTTCATAAAAATTTAAGGCATTACTGGTACATTATGACTTATGCTTACCATCTATTTGACTAACTGTGGCCTGATTTAGATACTGGAGCAAGTTCAATAACACAGAGATACGTCACCTGAGCTCTGGATGATTCACATGGAAAGCAGGCCAGGAATGAGAAAATGGAGGCATCTTTTTAAAAGCTTTTCAGAAATGGATCTTTCTGATTGTCATTTTTTTTCTCGGCCTGACTCATAATCCTACTTTCAGCATTGAGAAGGCGATAATCTCCTAAGAAGTCACTTGAACTGTATGGAATGGGCTCTACTACTCAGTAAGCACCTTACCGATGTCTAGTCCTAATATTTTAGTGTTGCTCCTTGAGATAGGATGCATGACTTCTCTGAATTTATGTATGTTAAATGTCTGATCTTTGAAGTTAACTTGTAAAGTGTTCTTAAAAGAAGTTGCCTTGTTTGTATGTGGCATGTATATGTGTGTTTTAATTAATCTGGTTTAACAAAAGAGTCTATACTTTTTTGTTCTTCCAGAACTTAAGAGAGTTAAATGTTTTTGCTCTTGGAAAACTTCTCATACCTGTTCTTGATAGCTGTCCTTCTAAGACATTTGGTGATATTTTGAGAAGTAGAGGAATGTCTTGATCTGTTCGAGCCACTGTAACAAAATGCCACAGACCGAGTGGTTTATAAACAATAGAATTTACTGCTCACAGTTCTGGAGGCTGGAAATCCGAGATCAGGGTGCCAGCAGGGTCCTCCGGGTGAGGGCCTTCTTCATGATGGCAGACTTCTTGTATCCTCACCAGGGAGCTCTGTGGGACCTCTTCTATAAATGCACTAATCCCATTCATGAGGGCTTTACCCTCTTGACATAATCACCTCCTAAAGGCCCAATACCACCACTTTGGGGGGTTAGGCTGTCAACATATGAATTTTGGGGACACATGAACAGTCAGACCGGAGCAAGGGAGGAATGTTAGTTTTTTTAAAACTCAAGTCAGGATCCTTTGCTAGCAACTCCAAACTGCACAGGAAAAAGACATTATTGAAATTTACATCCTGTGAAGAATAATTTTTTGAACTGAATCTAGTGGATGCTAGCAATGTAGAAAAATTTCATATTCAAGGATACTGACACATACAAACAAAGTTCACAAGGGACTGATGTGTACAGCAAGGTGCCAGTTCATTTATTTTCAAAGTCTGTCAGATGGACCAGAGATTCATGTTAGAGTGTCTATCATATTTTTTCTCTGCAAGCAAGCTGTATGGGAAGCCAGAGTATCAGAAGGATGCATGGCAAGGCTGTGATCAAACTTAGGGGTCTAGTTACATAATGCTAATATTTAATTTTATTACATTTTGAAAGTCTGCATTGTCTATCTTCATAATTAGGATATAAGTGCCTGTCTGATGAAGTACTCATGATGGTTTGTCAGGTAACTCTCCTCTTGTTTTCCTGTGTTTCCATAGATGATTAACTCACTTTCTAAGTGGATTATTTTTTATTTATATGCAACATATTATATTGTACATTTAATTTTTTTACACATTGTCTTTATTGTTAGAATGCCAGCTCCATGGTTCTCTAGAAGAGGATCAGAAAATGTTTTCTGTGTGGGGCTAAATAATAAATATAAGCTCTGCCGTTGTTGTGCAAAAGCAGCCATAGACCATTGTAAATGAATGGGTGTGACTGTATCCCATAAAATTTTATTACAGAAGTAGATGGTGGGCTGGATTTTACCAATCCCTGCTCTAGACTAGTGTCTGACACATAGTAGGAATTTTTTAAAAATCGCAGTGTCTGGAATAAATGGAATTAATCAAGATACTATTAGCATTATCATCACCATCATCATTGACTGTATTTGTCCAGGTATTATTTAGTATGTAGCACTGTGCTAAGTGATCCATGTGCATTTTCTCATTTAATTTATTACATCAGTCCTATAAAGTCTGTTAGTTGTGGCTGCAAGTAAACAAGATCCCCAAATAACGCTGGCCCATATAAGAAGGTTATTCTTCTTAATGTATATGGAGTTTAGTGTAAGCAATCTATGATTCGTTGACAGCTCTAGAATTACAAGGCATTCAGATTCATTCTATTTTGTTGTTCTGCCATCTTCAACCATACATTTCCACCTCAAGGGCCATAATGGCTGCTCACACCCCACCATCACATCTGATTCCAGCCATCAAAGGAAGAAAGAATGAAGTATAGTTCTCCCTCTCTCTTTATAGAGACCTCCTGAAATTGCACATACATTTTCTGCATCATCTTATTTGCTAGAACCTACCTCACATGGCCACATTTACCTGCAGAAGAGGTTGGATAATGTCGCATTTATTTTAGGCAACCATGAACCTTATTTTAAATCGAAAATACTAATATTAGGAACATGGGCAGGGGCAAATAATGGGAGTTAATGAATAGTTTCTGCCATAGTTGAAACATCGTTATTTCCATTTTTCTGGAAGGGAAACACAGGCTTAGAGAGGTTAAGTAGCTTGCCCTAGGTAAAGAATTAGAGAAGCGCCGGTTGTGTGTAAACAGTCCAGGTCTCTGGAAAGTTTAAGAGCCTTCCTGTGTTCAAAGCCATTCTCTCTCTTAAGGGAGACTTGACCTTTTCTGGTCCATTATGAGTTGTTATTTTAAACTTTATTCTCCATTGGAAACTTCATTTCCTTCCTTTTCAAGTAAGTGTTTTAATATCAGTCTAGTGTTACCTTAACTGCCTGTAATATTGCATATGTTATCTAAATTGAAACATTTAGTTTTGATGTAATTTACCCACTGAAGTATAGTATGATGGTAAATTTCTAAAGGGCATTGTAAAGAAGGTCACAGTAGATAAGACAATGGTACCCAGATCATGATTGAGGTGCCTTGGGGCCAGAGTTAAAACTGTCACAGCACAGTCATATTTGTAGTAAATCACCTTGCCAAAAATTCTGTGATGAATATTCTCTATTTAGAAGATGATATAACTATATGATTAATTATAAGAAAATTTTATATTTCAAGAATTGTCTCCTTATGCTTACCTAAAATCGTCAGAAATTCAAATTGCTCTCTCAGTTTCTTAAATTTATGTTCTCAGCATAAACCAAGCATCTGAAGATTTTTACAAAGGAGACTAACAACCAGTTATCTCATCTGGTTTTTGTGTAGCTCTTAAAAGTAGAATATTAAAAGAAATGACCTTCTAGTGGGTTCAAAAGTTTACTACATTTCTTTTTTTTTTCTCAGTTTGGATTCATTTATACTTTTACTGAAATGATGTTATCATTTATATACAAATTTCTGGCAAAGCTTACCACTTTATTATTAAAAATGCTCTGTGGAGTTATTTCTACATAAACAGCAATAGAGAACCACTAAAAATCTGTAGTCCAGAATAATGATCTTTTTTTCTTTGTTGGGGTAGCAGTCAGATTGCAGCTGTAGTTGCCTGAAACTTCAAAGGTGTAACCATGCTTACATACATTTTGCACACATATGTATGTACTTGGTTATCAGTATGCAATTTAAACAGGTGATATTCAGCTATTTCTGAAAATAGAATCCTATTTTTGTTATAGCATTTCATTTTAATATTTCTAAACTAAGGAATTTGAAGGCAGGCGTGCTTTCCTAACTATGTTTAAATCCTAAGGATTGAGTACAGAGCCAGACCCACAGACATGTATTCATAAAATAGTAAATGAGTAAATGAAATAAAAAAGAAAATTTCCTATCTAGTGTAAGATGATATATACAAAATACTTACATTTCTTACGATTACTTACTAAAAGCACTTCTTAATATATAACTGACTAAAAATTAGGATTTAAAAACAATTTTTTACCTTTATCCAAAATCTTAATATTGAAATAAAATGAGATATTTGAAAGGTCGTTTGTTCATATCAAATATGTATAAATCCTAAGATGACTATTCTTGGATAATGTGCAAATGTCTTGTGTTTTCAGAAATTTTTTTTATTCTTCTGTCATCAACCAGACTTACACTCTTTTACATTTGACTGGTATGTAGATTTAATTGGAGTTGCCTGCATTTTGAAATTCCAAGGACCATTTTCACCAAAGAACTGTTTCATTCTGATTAAGCTGCACTGTATTTTATTCTTGCTCAAGGAGTATCCTGCCCTCAGTCCTGTTTCCTTTCACCTCTTGGTCAAAGAACTACATCATTTCACAGTGAGACGAGTACATTAAAAAGCATCATAATAATAGTAATAGCAACAATAATAATAATAATAAATGTTAATCAAAAAACTGCATGTGTCTTTCTGATTGTGCCAGTGTTGTGGTATTCAATTATGCAATTTTCATTGGCATATTAATCATCTTTTCAACAAACAAGCCGGCGTTAATTAAAGCAAACCATGGATAAAGACATGTTGCCGGATCATCATTCCGTTTATCACAGTGCACAGGCTGGCCGTTAAGTAAATTCCGGACTGTGAGATGAATTTCAATGTTGGCTTCATCTTTTTTTGTTGTTGTTGGAGTTTGAATACAACTCATCTAACAATAATAACAACAAACTTCAGACTTCACAAGAGGAAGATGAATTTGTTAGTAATTAATGGCGAAGAAAGAAAGATAGAATAGCTGTATGCTTCATATGTGGAATTAGGCTATTTACAACCAAATGATTTTTGAAGATTTTCCATTTTTTCCCTTAACTCTAAGTACCAGAAGGACAGGGTTGAATAGAGAATTTGCTTCCTTCTGTCTACCTTGCAAAAAATATTGTTTGGTAGAATGAGTTAGTAGTTACAGTTTATATGCAAAAACCAGTGTTTTTCTAAAGAGAATATATAGTGATGGTAATATTTAAACGTGTTGAACTTAAATCTTTGAATTCAATTAAAATAAAATATTTGTTGGAAATGCAACACAAACGATCACACTTCTGTATTTCAAGCTCAGTTGCAGTGTCCTTCAGCTCTTGTTATTTCAGATTCCTTCTGAATCGTCATTTATAAGTAATTATTGTAGCTCCAGTCTTTCAAAACCTACATATACCAACAATATTCATTATGGAAGGGATAAATCAATTTAACAAATTGTGTTGAAACAAAGAAAACCAAATATACTTGCTATTTTACTGTATACTTGTAAGCTCCACATTAGACAATAATTATAATTCATCTTAAAACACTAGTCTCCACAAATACATCCATTGTTTGTGCTTTTTAAAAATATAAACTTTCCACATGCTAATTAGCTGTATGTCAGTTACATATGTTTAATTGATGTATGTGTAAAACCCTTAAAGATTTTGATACTTTGTACTGAAACCCCACTACAGGTCATCGTTGCCAGAATCCCAGATTGTCTCTAGTACTGCAAAAAATAGTATTGATCTTTCTAAAATATGTGAAACTGGAAAAATATTATTTTATATAAAGTAGTGTTTGTGTTCACATTTATTTCACTTTTTAATGAAGAATAATAATATATATTTATTTTTGGAAAAATTATGCGTGAGAGAAAATGGCCAACAAAGCATCTGTATAGTATAACAAAGGTAAGAAATATTTCACTACCATCAGAGTAAAGAAATATTGTGAGATTTTTATTTTTTGCTTATAGCTCTGTTCAGCTCAAGGCAGTAGTTGTATTTTTTTAAATAGAATTCTGGAGTAGTAAATATAATAGTACACATACAATTCTTAGCATACGATAAACTCTCATTTAACAATGCTTATTAGCAATGATTGGAATTAGGTGGGAAGCTGCTGTTCTGAAATTAATGTAAATAGATATAATGAGAATTTTTATAGATTTTATAATATCAGATGCAACCTATATTTATGACACTTCAAAGTAAAATATAATATACAAATATACAGTAATTAATGGCTTACATTTGCAGTAGTTGGGGATGCCCAGGGGATTTGCTTCCTAATGTTATATAGCATTTTTTTGTGTGTTTTTTAGCTGACTCAGTTTTCTTAGACTCTGAGGTAACTTGAGACCTCAATGATTTACCTCCTGTGGAAGCAGCATTTATAAAGAAGTTATATGGTAGGACTTAAATGTGTTTAAATATACCTTGTCTTGGAAATGCTATAAGTCTAATTATTTTCTCTTAATGACTTTCATTGCAAATTAAAAGGTTGTTCTTACAGAATATAGGTTGATCCTAAGATTACTAGTTAGTAGTTTGGGTTCACATGAAGCTCTGAGCTTCTCATTTTTCGGCACTCCAGCGTTTAACTTAGCAGATACTTTGTATACAAAGAAAACTCTGCGTGTTTCTTGGAGGTACTGATCTGTGCTAGAAATACTGGTGGTGGGATATAGAAAGGATCAGACTCTTTTTGGAAAAGCAAATGCTTATAAGTGACAATTATTTCTAGATTAAGCCCTGGAAAAAAGATGATGAAGTCCCCATTCTTTCACAGTTTATACCTTGAGATTCGGACAATCTTCTTACCTCATACCACACAACACGCACTGCGAGTGATTAAGAGAAGTACATCTTTTGCTCTACTTGTGACACCACCTGATGATGTCATGCCAAGGTGTGACAGACACAGACTGTAGGCTGCGCTTATCAGACTCTCCCATCTTGGCCTCAGTTCCACTTGGCAGCTTTTAGCCTCTTTGGCCCCAAAGTGATATGCCAAACCATCACCTTTTACTGCAAGCCCTTTACGCTATTATCTTCAATAGATTGATCTATCAATAGAGAGACAAGCAGTTAATCTGTCCTCTTATTTATAGCTTATGTTGCCTCTAACTGCAGTCCTTTGTCTCTCTTTCCTTTACAACAAACCTTCTAGAAATTATGTCCCTGTATTTTCTCTGATTTACCCCCATGCTACAGTACCAAACTTCTCAATTTTCTGAATTATCTTGCCTACTAGATCCATGGGCCACTTATTCCTTAACTTATCTGACCTCCCATATAACCATATCTCTTGTGCAACTATCTGCATATTGTTCTAGTTGCCCTCTTTTCCATCCACTTGAGACCTCCTTAATGCTGGTGTTCCCTAAGATTTTCTCAGCTTTGACTTCTACTCATACTGCATGCTTTCTGTGATCTCATCCATATCTAGGGCATAAAAAGGGCAGTCACTTCCAAATCTGGCTTTAACATGGATCCCACTTCTAAGCTGCTGCCAAAAAAGTAACCACCAGTCACCTCAAACTCAACATATCTAAGACTGAATTTTGCAACTTTCCTTCCAAGTCAGCTACTCCTTTTGCATTATACTTTTCAGTGAAAACCACCACCATCTATCCATTCCCAAAGCCAAAAAACCACAGTGCCATCCTTGAATGACATCTTGAATCTATCTCTGTCCCCAGTGCTTTTGCCTTCATAAGGGCCATTATCATCAATCCTTTAGAATCTATCACATAGGACTTTGCCATTTTCCTTACTTCCAGGCCTTTCCATATGCCCTCTACTTAGAATGTCCTCTCTCTCCTTCTGTACCTTTGGCCTTTCACGTTGCCCCTTGAACAAGATACCTAGTTCAAGGGTTTTCAGAGTGTGGTCTCTGGACCAACAGCAACGGCATTACCTGGGAACTTGTTAGAAGTACCAATTTTCAAGGCCTGCCCAAGAACTACTGAATCAAAACTCTGAGCATAGAACCAAACAATCTATGGTTTAACAAGCCCTCCAGGGATATCTCATGCATGCCAAAATCTGAGGACCATTGGCCTAGGCCAGGAGTTGGTAGAGATTTTCTGTCCAAATTAGTTTGGTAAATGTTTTAGGCTTTGAGGACCAAGAGGGAAAATGAAGAATATTATGTGAGTACTTAAAAGCTAAAAAAAAGTCGACAAAATTTTTATTGGTGAAATTTCGAATTTATTTATAGACACAGAAATTTGAATTTCTTATGATATTCATATATCATGAAATGTTATTCTTACATTTTTTAACCATTTAAAAATGTAAAAACCATTCTTAGCTCTTGACTGTACAAAAATGAGTGATGTGTCAGATTAGGCCCATGGGCTGTGGTTTGCCAAATCCTGACCTGCGCTCACGCATCACTAGTTCCCACTACTCTTGGATTTATCATAGCCTTGAACATCTTGTTTAGTTTTTAGTCATCTGTTTGTGTACCCCTCTCCTTCACTACATCTTCATCTCCTTGTGGGCAGTAATTACACCTCATTAATTTGTATATTGTCAGCAGAAAGTATTGTACCTGGCTCAGTAGTCACTTGTTCAGTGCGTAAAGGAAAAAACAAACATATTAGAAAGCAGAGGATACCACTTTTTCATGGATCTTCCACCACTTTATTTGATATGCTTCCTAATTTTTAAATATATATTCTAATTCTATATTCTTATATAGCCATATTAGGATTATCAAAAGCAAGGAATTAACACTGCTGCAGTGCTATTAAATAAACTACAGATTTTATTAAGAGTTCATAGATTTTTTTTAAACCACTTATACCCTTTTGCTGTTCCAAGGTCTGCTCCACAATTCCACATTGCATTTAGATTTCATAGCTCCTTACTCCAATCTGTGTCAGTTCCTCATCTTTCTTTGTTTTTCATGACACTTTCGAAGAGTAATGCTTACTTATCTTGTAGAATGTCTCTAAATTTGGGTTTGTCTAATATTTTCTCATGATTAGATAGAGATGCATTTTTGGCAAGCATCTCAGAAAAATGATGGTGTGCCTTTCTCCATGCATCATGTCAGGCAACTCACACTGTTGATACGTCTTATTACTGGTGATGTTGAACTTGATCTCTTGACTCCAGTGATATCTGTTGGCTGAGCACTGTATTAGAAGATCCCACTTCACTTGAAATGCTTCTTAAAGCATTTTAATTCCAAACTTAATCTTGAGTAACATAATGTATGATAAAGTATGATGTCAACAGTTAGCAAAGGGATTTTTTGGATAAAAATAAAATAATTAAACAAAAGGCTAAATAAAATTTTGGTGTCATTGAGCTATTGTTTCAGACACGTGGTGCTGAAAAAAAATTGAAATGTTCTGCCAATATTATCAAAGCATAGCAAAGTTTAAGTTGGACTGGCTTCCTGTCCATACTGTGTTCACACTGAAAAAAAATAAACATGTACGAAACATTAATCTTTTTACTTCAGAATTACACAACACTTTGTATTTCTTTTAGGTAGCTTGAGGGAAGGAAGGAAGAAAGATTATAAAAGCAGAAGCTTAGGAGTAGATAGGGCAGTCATGAAGAAGAGTTTTGCTGGAGCGGAGCCATGGCTAGGAAATTGAGTGCAAATTCTGAGTCCCTATTTCACTACTGTACATTAGAATATTGAAAGAACAACAAAAAGTTTCAATTTGAAGGTAAATTATGTAAATAAAAGAATAATTTTATATGTTCTTTTTCTACCTACATATTTAAGCATAATATGTAAACAGTCTCTACCTTAAGACTGGTCCGTGATAATGAAGTTGTTTATATATAAAGAGAGTTTTTGTGGAAATTTCACTTGATTCTTTTTTATTACTTTCCTCATCAGACGTGTTTATTGACCACCTACTATGTGGCCAGTGTGATGCCAGGCGCTCCATTTTCCTCTAAGAAAAGCAGAAAAGATTTTCTGGAGAAGATTTGGGAACATCTTATGCCCCAATACACTTTGTACAATTTCCAATTTAGCCATTTAATATTTGGTAGTATATTTACATAGCTGCCGTTCCTCTACTTCGAACTTGAAGTTCCTGTCTTTTCATTTTGATGTACCAAGCATCTGCTCCTAGCACCAGTCAATCGGAAGAGGAGGAAGAGTTAGCAGAAGGGAGATGTGGAGGGAAGAGTATATGTAAAGGTATGATGCTAAGAGAAAGAAGGGTACTTTTGAAAGCCTCTAAACAGTTCAGTCCTGTTGGATTGGGAGGGCTGGCAGTGCAGCTGGAGAGGTCAGATGGACGGGCGAATTAATATGTGCCTTGCATGCTATGCAAACAGATTTAGACTTGACCTGCAAGTGATGGAAGCCATTGAGGCCAGTCCATTATTATCTAATGAACTCATAGGGAGGATAGCGGAATTATGATAAGAGCGCAACTCAATTTCTGGATCCTTGCGGGCATTGGGCCATGCAGTCAGTAATAAGATTGGAAGTGTGGAATAGAAAGTGTAGGAAGGAAGAGAGATTCTTCTCTCTTTCTGAGCTCATAGCAAATTCCAGAAAATGTTTAAATCGGCATAGTTTGCTTTGGCATGTTTGTCTCCTCTTCTGCCCTTCCCACCTCTCCCTGTAGGTGTTCTCTACTTGTATTCCTTCTTTTCTCCTGCCCCCAAGACCTGGCCGCTACACAATTTCCTTCCTACCACAATTCAGAGAATGTGACTTCAGCATAAGGGATCTCTGCTGGATACTAGGAAGAAAAAATGGGAAAGGTGGGAATGACTGAGAGTCATACTCCAAGACTTTATTTACTTTTATAAAGAGGATGCTTGTAAACCAAAGTGAACCCATAATTGGTGGAATTTCAGGCACTGATTGTCATAAATTGGAGTAAAATATATCTGAAAGCTAAAGGGGGGATTCTAAGGGTTTAATGGAAGGCTGTCAGATTCCAAGTTCAGATTCTGTAGCCGTCCTTGCTTTTCACACTTCTTTCTTCTTTCTCTTTTTCATATCCCACATATTCTAAATGCCTAAACTTTATTCTGTAATACTTATTTTGAACCCCTCCCACCCTGTGTCAGTTGTCATATTTCTAGCCAAAATTAATTGGTTCATAAGGTTTCCAGGAGTTTTGCAAATAGCAGTTGAAAGAACAAAAAGAGCTTTTAGTTGGGTGGGGATGGAGGGAAGTTTGCGGTAGGGGGTGATTAGAAATGTAGGGTTACAATTACAAGAGTAAAGTCAAGCCTTCTTAGAGTGATCATGAGGCAATTGCTACATGGAAATGTTATAAGTTGGGTAAAAAAAAATATAATTATGTGCAATTCCAAGGCACCAAATAATCTTGGATACATTTTGTTTTGTATTTTGGTGAAACTGCTATTCTTTCCATTATTGCAGAGAATAGATTTAATGATTTGTCTAAGACTCTTCAATTCCAAACTTTAATTTTCATAAACTTTTCTGTACATTCTTGGTGAAATATTCAAAAATTTTTATTATATTGTGAGTTTATGATTGTGATAACCTAATGATTTCTCCCTTATATCACCCTTTATGAACTAGGTTGCATATTATTTAGCCTGCAAAATAGTATGCTAAATATCTTCATGAGAAGAATATGTCTTTAGAAATTATTGATAGAATGGTTTTTTTAAACATAAGATAAGGAAGTATCCTGCTCAAATTTGAGAATAAACACAGATTGGTTGAATGTCAGTATAAACCAAACACTTAAGGAGTATTTCTAAATAAAGTGAGTGCATGACATTTTTATATTTACAACTAAATGAGGTGTCATTTCTGGCCCGAATCCATATCGTATGTATTTTATAAT
Organism: Physeter macrocephalus; assembly: GCF_002837175.3. NCBI lineage: Eukaryota > Metazoa > Chordata > Mammalia > Artiodactyla > Physeteridae > Physeter > Physeter macrocephalus. The sequence goes on along the minus strand of NC_041228.1, from coordinate 31,574,376 downwards.
TTTTTTCCAAGAACAATAACATTTCTGATGGGTGAAGCATTTTGACAGCTATTGAAATTGAACAACTATACTGAATTTTCCCTGGGTATAATAAAAAGAAAGAGACAGAAGTTTAGGTTTTAGGAAGTGATAATACATGGTTTATTAGCTAACTTATATTTAGTTTTATAGTATTGGAGAAAATTTTATAATCACAAAAACATTCTGTCTAGGGCTTCCCTGGTGGCGCAGTGGTTGGGAGTCCGCCTGCCGATGCAGGGGACGTGGGTTCGTGCCCCGGTGCGGGAGGATCCCACATGCCGCGGAGCGGCTGGGCCCGTGAGCCATGGCCGCTGAGCCTGCGCGTCCGGAGCCTGTGCTCCGCAACGGGAGAGGCCGCAACAGTGAGAGGCCCGCGTACCGCAAAAAAAAAAAAAAAAAAAAAAAAAAAATTCTGTCTAACCATAAATCTATGGGTTTTTAAAAAAATAATTTGCCTTACAAAATTCCATTGAAGTGTTTGCATAAATAAAAAAATATTTCCTGAGTATGCTTCAGTTAAAATATTCATTAGAATTCTAATTTAGAGAATTCTGATACAAACAAAAGCTAAGATAAGTATAGAGTTAGGTAGTACTTTTTTAAAGCTATGAAGGCTGCTGAAATTGAAATAAATAAAAATTTAAAATTTAATCAAAATTTGTTAAGCATCTATTTACTTCTAGAATGGTTGTTTCCCCAAAAAGAAAATTGTATAGAAATTTAAGAGAAAGTGATTCATTGATACAGATGATCAAGTCTGGACTTGTAAGGACAATTGTCACTGTAACAGTTTTGACTTGTAGTATCCAGCCCTTAGAATTTTCTTATTTCCTTCCAAAGTTGTTCTGGTAAGGGCAATTATTTGGTTGTGGAGTTCAAACAATATGAATTTACTTATCACCAAGCATTGATAATTGAGCCGTAAATTTTCAGCAATAAGATGGTTTATATACGATTTGTTTAAAAAAAATCTTTTATTAAATTAGTATATAATCTAAATAGTGGTCTTTGTAAAAAGTGGGTAAAAAGATACACAATGTGGAGGCAAGATTAATTAAATCAAATTAAATCAATTAAATCAAATCACTTAGCACACTATTATACTTAAAAATTGATTCATATAACTAAATATTAGTAATCATATACATACATTCATCTTGATTCCATCTTTCCTATATCCTTGAAATATGTAGAGTCTAGTTGTATACATTTCTGTGGGTTCTGCTTATTTCCTGAGACTTTTTAGATGTTGTGAGTTGCAGCTTCACAATTTTTTTGCTATGAAAAATTTTTGATTGCGTTAACTCTTCTAACTGATCTTGTTTTAAATGTAATGTATTTCCTACAGTCTAATCTTTTATTTTACTGGTTACAAACTACTGTTTTACTTAGTGAGAATGAACAAGATGTACTCTGCAGCTGATTTTATATAGACTGACACTAATCTGAATTTTGTCACCAATTCTATTGACTTTCAGGGTTTCCCTTTTAGGAAAGAACGATCATATAGCTATTTTTATATTTGCTATTTCTTAACTTTAATTCTAGCCACCATCTTCTTTTTTGTGTAATAACTTTATTAGCAATGCATATTTTAGTTGACTTCTCTTCAGTTTATAATTTTGCATTTTATCAGCATAAACTATACCATAAAAGACCTTTCTCCTATATCCTTTTGACATTTTCACACATGTTAAATAGGTAAAATTGAGAACACAATGTTTTTATCCAAAAGAAGCATATATATTTCTGTTACTTTTTAAATTTATGCCATTATGCATCAAAGTTTATTATGTATAAAGTAAATATACATTTTTACTTATATTAAGAATGGAAAAGATAACATAAAATAAACACTTAGATAAAAATAGATATGGACTGTAAAAGTACATGCAAATTAAATGTTCAACTTTAAAGTAAGATGGCTCCCCAAAAGATAGTAAATGATATATCAGGGAAGAGAGAATGATGATTTAGAAAATCTTTTTTAACAAGCAGCTTTCTTTAGGTAGTACTTGCATTACTCAAGAAAGTTTCAATTTATAATATTATAGAGTTAATTATACCCATTTTGGAAGCATAGGACTAGATTAGAGAAGAATATAAATTTTAAATAAATAGACACAATCAAAATGTAAGAATTGAAGGTATATATGCTAAAGATATAGAAGGCTTGAAACTGAAACATTACTAATGAATATGTGGGACAACATAAAACGTGCAGGAAAAAGTAGTGACCATCCTTAAAAAAGAAAAGGAGAAAAAAAAAATGATCCCGGTAATTATAGACCAGTCAGCTTAACTTTGATACCAAGGCAGATACTAGAGCAAATCATCAAGCAATCAATTTACAATCATCTAGAAGAGCAAAAGTTAGTGGGTAGCAACCAACACGGTTTTGTGAAGAGCAAATTGTGCCAGGCCAATTTAATTTCCTTCTATGATAGAGTGACAGGCCATGTAGATAAGGGCAAAGTAATAGATGTAATCTATCTGGACTTCAGAAACGCTTTTGATTCCTCTCCACATGACATTCTCATCAACAAGCGAGGAAGATACGGTCTAGACCATACTTTGGTTAGTTGAGTGCACAGTTGTCTGTGGATTCATACTCCATGGTCGATAATCAGTCATCATCCGTAGGGGCCCTATAGATTGGCATACAAGCAGGTTGGTATCATTTATAAGACCAGTTCTGTTTCCTTTGATGAAGATAGAATTAGACTGGCATAGAGGCACATTAAGCCAAATCTTTTTTATAATAAAAAGAAAGCCCGACGTCATCAGCATCTTGTATCTCATAGGCACATCTAAAAGGTGATAGTCCAGGGAATGAATAACATACAAATAAAGCTATCAGTTTTACTGATTATTTCAATCATAACTCTTGGTCCAAGGTGTGTGAGTGGTGGTGTCAGATAACTTTTGGTATTCTGATGGGCTCCCTGAGAATAAATTATCTTCTTAAACTCAATAGAAACCATACTCAAAGGAAGCAACTAGAAGAGAGTAGAGGAGGGCTTTTATATTAAGCAGGAAGGAATGTTGATATTAAAATGACCCAGAAATAGCTGAATGGAGCACCTTTATCATGACCTAGATCATAGATTTGAGAACATTTAGTTTACAGATCATATGATGGTGAGCAGTAAAAAAATTGTTAATAACTTTGTAGATAAGAAAAAAATTTCTAAACAATTTTGATATTTTGTGAAAATAGTCTATGGAAAAAAACAAGATAAAGGTCATGGGAATGAAACAGATTAAAGATAGGAAAAAAGACTGGCTCTTCACACTGGGAACTGGTTCCAAAATATCAGTGAGCCATACTTAGATAACTGTGAGCAGGGTCATGTGATAATATTCTTAGTGAATTAACAGGAGAGTGCCATGAAAACTAAACATTCTCAAATTTATTTGTAGAGCAGAAACAATAAAAATTAATGTTTATTAGCACACAGTTCCACTGAATAGTGACAAGCACTCTTTAAGGAAGGCATTATTTATCTGCATTTTATAGTGCCTCATTTAAAGCTATTTGAGTAGAAGAGGTATGTAGTAGAGGAGGGAAACATGTTCTTATTAGAACCTACATTGTTGATGACCTAGAAAACAATGGCTTTTAAGTGTTTCAGTGGTTAACCTAACTCCTTGGTTCACAGCAGATGGATTTTGAAGCTTAGCAGTTACTGCAGTCTCTGTTGGGTATTCATCCTGTTTTGTGGCACCATTTGGACTCTGTGATTTTATGAATAACATTCCCCTGCAGATAGTTGATTAGAGCTGCCGTTATTTTAAAAAACGTTCGTATTCTGTGGATTCTCAAGAAATAACCAGCAGGGCTTTCTTAGAGATAACTCCCCTAGGATTAAATCCAAGGGAGTGGTTCTTAAACATTTTTCTTCCACAACTCCCCGAGAGTTCCTGCCAAGAGCACTGCCCATTTCATCCCTCTTAATTGCATACAGGAAGACAGAAGAGGATATTATCATCTCGTCTTTATTTAGTCTAGGGGAACACAAGATTGCTCAGTGAATATGGTTGACGGAGAGTTGATAAGCAGTAGCGAGAGCAGAGGAGAAATGGAAGACGTTCGGAGACAGACAGATACTGCCATCACTGTTAACAAGTGTGACAAACTTTGGCTCCATTTCCCTCACGTAATTTGTAATTTCCTAGTGATGTGTAGAAAAACTACGTTTCCTAAATTTAAGAAACTCTTCAAAGAGAAATCACAGAAGTGATGGCATCGGAACTTCAAGAGCCTTCTTAAATCGGATATGATTAACCAAAGCAGGGCCAGAGTGCTTTTTAATTTGACTTTTATGATATGTTTTCAGTTCCTGGCCTGAGTCAAAACACCGTTAAGTTAAGCAGATGTTGATATAACATGTAGAAATAGGGATGTTGTGACAATGCAAAGTTAGTGATGGCTTTAGGATCATGGATTTAGCACATGAACTGGTATATGGCAACCTTGTTCTAACACCATCTTATAATGATTTCTAGCTAGGAATAGATCTTTCTAGTCCTTACTTTCACACACCTTATTGAATTCTTACCTTTATTATCTTTACTTGGGTTCCTAAGGAAGGGAAAAATTTAAAAGGAACAAATATATAGTATCTAATTATATTTCTCATAAATTATTATCAGAATACTAGTGTTTTCTTACTGGGAATTAATTTTTAAAATTTCAAAAAGAAAAAAAAGTATCTATAATAAGAAATTATTACCAGTGGTGGCTTTAAAACAAACATTGTTGACTATATGTAAAAATGTCGGTCGAATTTGTATGTATGAAGTAATGCTAGACAGCCAGACACAGCGTGGTCCTGGAATCACACAGACCTGGAGGGTGTGGATCCTGATTCTTGACCATTATCTGAGGTTTCTGAGCCTTAGGTTTTTGAGCTGCAAAATAAAAGCAGTTGTATTTACTCTGTAAAGTTGACTGCAGTGAGAATTAAAAGAGCTAATATATTTAAGAAGAAACAAACCTCACATTCAGTGCACACCCAGTAGGTCCTCTGTAACTGGTAACTACTACCTCTGCTACTACCCCTAGCAGCACTTTGTCAGTATGAAAAAATACCAACAACAGAATGTTTAAGAACTGTAACTTTCAGTCAGAGTGATTTGGGTCTGGGGAAACACACAGACGGCTAATGCATACTGGAATGTATGGCCATTTAATTTACTTCTACATTCATTCACCATATAGATATAAACTCAAAATCATGTTTGTTTTAGAAGATCTTTAACTTATGGAGGAAAATAGCCCCAAACAACAAATGCATATTAAATGATGTCTGAACATACTTTTCTAATAACATTCCAGTGAAGTCAGTAAGATCAAAATATACTTGGCTTTGGCTGTTTCTTGAATTAATCAAATGCTACCTTGTTTCACTAAAAACCCTATAATTAAGAAAGATTCCAGTGTGTGTTACACCTCAAATCTTCTTACTACTTCTTTCAGAAAATTGGTAGAGCTGAACTAATGATTAATCAGTGGTAATCAATGACATATATATGACATATATATATATATATAGCCAACTTATATACAAAAGGCAATACAATGTGATACCATAAATCTACTTTATGTCCATTGTATAAGGAAATTTTAGTTTCAAATTCCAATAATAGTAAAATATGACATAAAATATATGAAGAATATTTTGGCCTGTGTTTGACAGAAATATTTTACCGAGGAAGAACGTATTGTAACTCTTTCTTCAACTGTATGATATTTTTTTAAACATGAATAAATCTGTTTCCAAATCACACACAGTGAAGAAGCAAAAAAAAAGTGCCTTCCCCAAAGTCAAGTGTAAAGAAGCACTGTAAATATTGTGAATAAATGTCACCCCCTCACAGTACTAATCAATGGGGAAATAAAGCATGTCTCTTATCTTTTTTGGCATAATTTAAGATAGTTTGTTATTTTGGAGCAGCAAGCAGAGCACTTGTTAGATATCATCATTTGGTCACAGATTTGTAAATGTATCAATTCTGTGCCGAGAGAAGGATTATCCTCAACCTACTCCACTGAAAATAATTACAGATATATTCATAAGTGTTTTGAACATGCAGCTTTCATCAGGTTTTCACCTATATTCACATAGACACACAGAGCTTATTATTAGGATTTATTTTCCAAGTATTTTATAACATTTGATTCTAAATTTTCTCCATGATGAGGTAGAAACTTCTAATTCAGATTTCTAAGAAAAATTAAATGTAATATTGAAAAAGAAAACTGCTTTATATTTTAAACATTTTCCTTTCCAGCTCCTGAACCTCTCTCAAAGATTTCTTGCCTTGGAACTATTTTGTTCTGTTGTCTGGAACTTTGAGAAATATCATTAAGTAAAATTGCATACGTTATATTTTATTACTTATAAGAGACATTATCAGTAAAATGTTCATTGAATTATTTTTACATAAATATTTCAACATAGATAGTAAAGAAAATATAAAAACACATAAATCAGCATGGTTGAGGCAGATTCCTTTAAGAGGTATATTAATAAGAGACAGTTTTGGGAAAGTTGAGAGATGAGAGCTGAGGGAATCCATGTATGTCAGACCAAGGCCAAGTTTAAAATTCATTCAAACAAATATTTTATTATGAGTAGTATTAATAAGATGATTTTATACTTTTTAACCTAAGAGCTCCTGAGTAGACTTACCTAAGAGAAAATCATAATCTACCTCAATTAGCATTTACCACATATTATCTTGTGTCTCTGGAATGCTCCAGTCCACACAAATCATTGACTGCAAGTGATCCCAGACTGGGGGGTGAATACCTGTCTGTCATCAAACCACCTGAGAACTGCCTCTTGAGTCCTTGGATCCAAAGATGAGGTAATTAGTTAGGCAGTATCACATATTGAGAAGGAATATGGGGATAGGTTACAAGTTCAGACTTTGCATCTAACCAACCCCAGTGATTTGGGGCAAGTCATTTAATCCAGTTGAACCTCAATTTATTCATCATAATTTTGTGGTAAGATTGCCTATCTCAAAGTGGTACATGTGAAGTTCAAATATGAAAAGTGACAGCACGATGTAAACTGTAAAGTGCAATAAAATGTTATGTACCATTCGGCACAATAAAATAGCTTCTACCGGAGTAGAGAGTAAAATACGTCATGGCCTAAACCAACTGTACTCCATTTCATTCTCAGTTGGTTTGACCACAGAGCACTGAGATGGTCCGGCCAACAACATGAACGTCTTGTTTGGTTCCAGGTTCAATCGGATGACTTCTGATTAAGAGGAGAAAACAGTAACCCTGCCCACCCCCTCCCATCACCACCACTCTGTCTAACCATAAAACTAATTAGAATGTATTCTTGAGAGTAATTGAAACTGATGAGTAGGTTGGGTTGATTGCAGACTCTTTGTGGTGGTGGAAAATTAAGGATTTCCTTAGATTGAAACAAGGTATAAATAAAATTTATTGGAGAAGAAAAAGTTCTTTGTCAAGGAAGGAAAGAGGGGGGAGTTTCCAGGCTGCTCAGAGTGCCAAGGAACGAAAAGGTCTTCCACTGAGAAGCTGTAGAATTCCAGATGCTTCCAAGAAAGTCTTACACCACTTCATATTATAGTTTAACAATTAATCGCATAGCATTTTGAGGGAGCATCCAGTTTCTCTAGGAGAATACTTCACTGTTTACAGCAGCAACATCACATCCGATAACACGAGAGGTCCTTTTGGCAGCTGCTAGAGCACCAGTCTAACCAGTAACACACAGTTTCCTGGCCGCGTCACTGATTCCTGTTGGAAACTTATCAGCTTCTGTCTCTAGCAGCAGAATCCTGACTGATAAGAGAAGAGGCTCATCTGCTGGTAGTCGATGCCCACCCCCCCTCAGTTTATCAGCTCCGGACCAGTTCATAAATCAGTCTGTGGGAGTTGTTGTTGTTGTTTTTTTTGGTTTGGTTTTATCAAAATGTATTTCTCTCATTGTAACAGTTAATACTTTAATAAGAGAACTTACCCAGGGACATTAGGAAGTTAGTTAGAGACATTTTGCAGGCGCCTCCTCCCTTGTCAGTGACAAGGTAAGGTAATCCTATACACAGGCTGCTATTGTGAGCTGAGAAACTGGCCTCCTTCGCTGCCAGAGACCAGATGCACCTCTCTCTATCCTAATCTGTAAACGACTTAAAGGAGCCTTATCTCGGGGCTCTTCGGCTTCATTTCATGCTTGATTTACTTTAATTTGTCTGATAGGGCACAAGGATTTGGAGACAGCCCATCTTTCTGCAGAAAACGTTCAGATTTTTTTTTTCCCTGGCATTGTTGTGTTAGGGTTTGGGATTTTTTTTTTTTTTTGAAAAAATTTTTTTAAATGTGGAAGAAATCTTGCTCCAGTGCAGCAAGCTGCTTGAGTGTGTTTAGATTTAAGCTACCCCAGCAGAAAAGAGTTTGTGAAGTGGTGTGATTGTGTGATGGGCCCCATTTACATTGAAATCACATTATGCGATATATCAGGATTCCTGAAGGGAGCGGTGCAGTAGAGCGCTGGGCCCACAAGATACTTTGAAAGGCCTATATATAGCTGCAACAATTGATAGGAGATTTTACAGGAGACTTTATAAATATGTAAATGGGCGTTATCTGATTGGGTTCTGTGGCTACACATCTGTACCTCAAAGGAAGCAGAGCTGTGAGAACTACCAGGAAAACAGTAGTTTGCATTCTAAGTGAGTCTGAGAAATAGAAATGTTTCCCGGGTTGACAGCAGGTCAGGGTGCAGGCATTTTGCATACCTTGGAGGGGAAGCTTCTGTGCTGAGGAAGGGATCCCTTCCTTCTCCCAGAAAGGGAGACTCTCCACTCCCAGAGTTTGCATTTGTTTTATAACTGCTCAGATCGGTAGCTGTTGACCTTTCACCCTTCTTGTTATTTCTTTAAATTGTTCATGCGATATGGTGCCATGGGGAATTGCTCTTCCGTTTTTTGCATTTTAAAAAATGTACTTGCAGTGACCCAAGGGAAAGAAAATAAAGTCTTTGGTACATTGATCCCTTGATTAGTTATTTCCTAAATGAAAATGGAAATACTATTAAAGCAGTAATAATGTTCCATCTTAATAGTTGAGGAGTCAATAAATGGCTCCCATGTGCTTCATTAAGGATCTTAATGAAGCCATTTTTGATGGCTGAACTTTACATTATCCTTTTTTTCTGTTCTTTTCTCTCTTTATTTTTTTTTAAACTAGGAGTCATTTAAGGCAGGGAAGTAGTAGGTATGAAACATTTTTTTATATTGAGATAGTTGCCACTGCTATAATAAAATGAATGGTAATTTGAGGGGGGTAAATTCTTATGCAGAAGATAAAGTGCAAGGATTACTTTTCATGTAGTACATATTTAAAAAAGTAGGCATGTTTGATCAGTAACATGTTCATACAGTTAGCAGATATGTTCCCTGGCCAGTCTATGTTTTTTTATTCTGTGGTCATTCAGACACGGGATACATATATATATATATATATATTAGAGTGATCTGAAATGCCTCCATCTAGTCACAGAGCAATAACTGAGATTAACCAGTACTAGTTCAACTTCTACAGCTTTCCCCACCACTTGATACTGAGCTGTTGTTACCCTTTGTGCAATCTTATGCCTCTTTTTCCTTTGCCACAGAAGAAGCTATGATTTCAGCCTTCTGTACCTAAATAAGTGGCCTCGGAGACCGTTGAAGAGCTAAGTCACCTCACCCCCCTATGTGGGGTATTAGTATAAAATGACTTTCAACAATTTACTTTCAAAAATCCAATGAAAACAAAAAACATCTTTATTGTTGGGGAACACTCCTTGCAGACAGGTTAGTTGGGCTATTTGGGCACATCCAGCAAGGGGCTGTGTGTCTTTTTTTAGCTTCCAAGTTGTCACTTCACTTTTGAGTCTTATCTCGTAGATGATTCTCTATAATGAAGTGATGGCGAATACTCTTCAGTCAGGAAATAAAGTAATTGATTATGGTTAAAAATATACAAAAGGTATGTTCCCTCTCTGCTTCTGATCTCCCCCATCCCCAATTCTCAGCAAAGGCCCCTAGGTGCCATGACATAATTCAGGTATTTAGAATTTCTTTCTGACATTTTTGTGGAGAGGTTGCAGAACAATTCTGAGGAGAATGTATTGGCTTATTTAAGTCAGCAATAGTCTAAAGCACCCCTTCCAGTGGCAGTATAATAGTCAGGTTTCCAGTTAGGAAGAGTGGGATTGCAGACTTAGGCACTGGGTGAGGGTGCGTAGGGGCTGGATTGACCCACTGATGCCTCAACAATGTCTAACCCTTTATACTCCACAAGCAGGTCTCCAAAGATGGAAGACTTATAATGTCTCAAAATATGTCCACTGCCTAAAAAATTTTACCCTTATCTTAGGAATTTGTGTACTGACTTCAGAGTGCTTAGGTGTCTGTGGTAAGTCTCACTGGTACTTGCCTGGTGTTTGAGACAGGGCTGCAGGCAGTGCAGAACTCCTTTTTGCAAGCCTGCATGTAGCACTCAGGAATGTGCAGTCAGTCCCTGGACCAACCACTAAAGCTGAATCTGCTCCCAGAGCAAGAATGGTCTTCACAACTGGGAGGTCATGGCCAAATCGGTCTGGTGGGGGAGCATCTATTGCTGATGTTCTCAGCCTGTCCATTGACAGCCCCTCGCCGTTCAGCAGCTTCTGCTTTCACTAGCTCCGCACTCTGCCAGTTGCTGAGCTTCCCATCTTTTGTTCACTTTCTCATTTACAAACAAATTTTCTCCCAAGAAAGATTCTGATAAAGCTGTCCACACTGAGAGGTAAATAAATGATGAAGTGTAAGTTACTATCTCTTTCAGGCCCATTTGTATTATAGCAGGTATCAAGAAGAAATGCCAAATATATATATATATATATATATATATATATATATATATATGTTTCTATGGTAGAGAAATGGGCAAGTATTTCTCAGTTCTCTACCTAGAAGGTAATTGCCAGAGCCAACCCAATTTATGGTGGTGATTGTCATGAGCTTCTGTTTTATTTTGACTCTAGGGAATGCTGTTTATGTTCAGTGGACACAGTAGTATTCAATTTAGATGCCTTCTGAACTATTCACTCTGTTGATCTGATACCAACTTTTTTGGAATTTTAGTGGGTGAATTATTTCAGTGGGTAAGAGTTTAGTACTGAAAGGTCAAATAATCCAATATAAACTAGTAATTTCTTTAGAGGAAAAAGCCTTTCTTTTAAGGTCACAAAATTTTACCTGAACCATTAGCTACAGCTGTTACATACTCTTCATTATAGAAATCACCTGAACTGTGCAGATCAAGTCAGTAATCCAGAGCCAGCAAGCCAATTGTATTGGCACACAAGAGTGAACTTTGTACACAAAAAGCCATAAATATTATATTCTTGAAATGACCTTAAGATATTGAGAGTTCTATATTAGGCTAAATTATTGGGATGTTTTGGAAAATAATAGCATTTACATATCTCACATGTGAAGAGCATGGGTGTTGAAATCAGATGGTCATGGGTTCAAATTTCAGCTTTAACCCTTGTACCCTGGTTGACCTTCAGTCTCATTTCCTCGTCTACAAAATGGGAATAATACGAAGTACCTGACAGATTGATGAGATTGAATGCAGTATTGTTTTGTAAAACATTAAGTACTATGTTTGACATACGGAAAACATTCTATGAATAGTGGGTATAGTTGTAATGATGAAAAAAATCAGGTTTTGCATTTTATATCACTGGTTGTTTATTTCCACATAAAATCAATAGTCAATCATTTATTATAAATTTCTCCTTTACTCTGGCTTTTAAGTGCTTTTTGATAAATGAAAACTTCAGAAGTTTTATTTATGTTAAAGGGTGAGTGTGTTTTAAAAAGAATTGTAGAAAGAAAAATACACCTTTAAAATTTTGAATGATTTAATATGCATGATTAGCTTTATAAATGTCAGAGAAGTATATTGTTTGGTTTTCTGTAAATTAATTGGTCAAATAACCATATATTTGATGTAAGGCAGTAAAGCCAAAAGAGAATGTTATTTTTTCTAAGGTGGCAGGAGGTTGCTCTTACCATAAGAATTTTAGTAGGGAAGGCAGTATTGGGAGATTTTTATATCAGCCTACATATCATATGCCAAAAGTACATATATATGCGTGTGTGTGTGTGCATGTTATAATATTTTTCTTTTTTGTACTTTTAAAATATAGAAATAGCTTCAGTTTCCCTCGTTAAATCATGGCTTTGTGAATCTCTATGAGGATACTATTATCCTAATTGAAAGTCTGCTTTCCCTATGAGAGAGTTTCAGCAAGCTCATTAGCTTTTGTGCTTTCTGTTGTGAAATGGAGAAACTAACATGCAAAATAGCTGGTAAATAAGAAAGAGGCACTACTGGTAATAGACAGAAGCAGGTGAGTCAGATTGGTAAATTACATTTTTCTTCAGATTGGACATAATTTTCTATACTAGATATTTGTCAAAGCCCTTTATGAGTTCCAGCTTCTGTCTTTTCTTATATTTATGGTTTCACTAAAATCCTCAGGTAGAGAAATACCTGCACTCATGAATCATTTGCAGATAATAGTGGTTCAGACACTCTCTGTCCAAATTGATAATGGGTATCTTATCCAAAGCAATGCCTATTTTTTAAGGTCTATATAAGGAGTTCATGGGGGAAAAAAATCCCTTTTCCTCCGATCTCATGTTCATTATCACAACCAATAGTTAGTATCCTAGATGTAGAAATGTAGAATAAGGCAAACTAGAGAGCTGCTCTATTGTTTGAGTCTCCAAATTACTCTATAAAAAGCACATCTATTCCAGACAGAATCCCTGTACACTTTGTGCTATTAGCGCTCTTACGAAAAATGGAGGTTATATTTTCCTTTCTCCTTCATGTCTGCATCCTTCCTCAAGTATTTGAATCAGTATTTAGGAAACTGTATTTTTAAAGTTATAAAAGATTTTCACTTATTAAAGTTTTCATATATGCTTTACAAAAGACATTGAATTTGTAATATTTAGTATATTTTTAAAAGAGCTAATATAGTCCATTTTATTAAGGTGTAGATTGACTTATTTGAACTGTTTTCTAAGGGTAGAATAGATAATTCCTTTCAGAGAGTAATGATGCTTTAATCACTAGCTCTCAATATATGGTGTGCATGAGTGACCATGGGAAATAGTGAAAAATGTAGATTCCTTGATTTTACCCATAAAGACTTGCAATGAATTGGTCTAGATAGATAGATAGACAGACAGACAGATGAAAGCCAGATAGTTGTGATGCAGATAGCACTTAGATAAACATTGGGGTCTTAGAGACACCATTGACTTTCTGACAGAGATTGTACGCTGATGAATTACAGTTTCCGATTTACATATGTAGCCTACATGTATCTGGTATCACTAAGCAGATGCCTAGAGTGTACTGTGACTGTGAACAACATAAATTCCTCACAATCTCCAGTCTCTTGTTCAGCTCTCCTGGTCGTTGTGGGAAGTCTCACTGTGAACACTGCATCTCATTTCCTTGCCACACACATGTTGTTCCCTGTGCTTGAAGTACACTCTTCTGTTCCCCCTTTTCTGAGCCTCACCTCAACTATTGCCTCCCCAGGCAAGTTCTCCTGACCTCCCTAAGGGTCTCCATCTTTAGAGTTCTCATCCTACCATGTGCTCTTCTTTCCAGCACTTGTCATAGCTGCAATTCGTGTGTGATGTTGGATTATTGCTTGTCTTTCTCAGTAGACTCAAAGCTTAGTATGACACAGACTAGGACTTACTTCTTGTTTGTTGGTTTCTGGTTGTATCCCCAGAGCTTAATACAGGGCCTGCACATAGTAGGCTCTTAGTCAATATTGATAGGAATAAATACATTAATGGAACCCTTCATCTCACCCTCTGTTAACGATACCTAAGTTTATTAAAGTTATGTATTATGTGAATGGTTGTTTGAAAGACCAGAGGTAACATTAGCATCTTTAGTAACTCAGTAAACTTGAGAGCCCCAGACGGTAAGTGCTGAGACAAGAGAGAATGTGCACTAAACAATATCTCTATTTAAAACTGTTGAACTGTTAGCGCCAAATATACTTAACTATTGATTAGTTTTATTTTTATTTACTTTTAAAATGTTATTTATTTATTTATTTGGCTGTGTTGGATCTTCGTTGCTGCACGCGGGCTTTCTCTAGTTACCGCGAGCCGGGGATACTGTTTGTTGCGGTGCGCGGGCTTCTCATTGCGGTAGCTTCTCTTGTTGCGGAGCACGGGCTCTAGGCACACGGGCTTCAGCAGTTGTGGCACATGGGCTGAGTAGTTGTGGCTTACGGGCTCTAGAGCGCAGGCTCAGTAGTTGTGGCACATGGGCTTAGTTACTCCACGGCATGTGGGTTCTTCTCGGACCAGGGCTTGAACCCATGTCCCCTGCATTGGCAGGCAGATTCTTAACCACTGCGCCACCAGGGAAGTCCCTTGATTACTTTTAAATAGGAAGATATGTTGTTAAGGTAAAAAGTTTTGATATACATTCAGTTTTTTTCTCATGTAAATCTTGTTTGTGGTATTAGAAATGCTTAACTCTGATAGCACTGTGCATCTTCTCTTCAGGAGGCTTTGATAAGTGTAAAGATGAGGATCAAGTATTGTGTACTATGCGTCAGGCACTGTGTTTATACTTTGCATGTAATTTTCCACTTGATCTTCACAACTATCCTGTGAGTAACAAGGAGTAAGATCAAAAGCCCCCGGGGTGGGGGGAAGCCCCAGGGAACAACCGTTGACTCAAAATCATATCTAATTTTTTTAGCTAATATTTTGTTTTGTTTTGTTTTAGATTCCTACACTAAAATCCTCAGCCCCTCCTCTTTTACTCTTATATTATTTAGAAAATGTTTGTAAATAAATGCTGGAGAGGGTGTGGAGAAAAGGGAACTCTCTTGCACTGTTGGTGGGAATGTAAATTGATACAACCACTATGGAGAACAGTATGGAGGTTCCTTAAAAAACTAAAAATAGAATTACCATATGACCCAGCAATCCCACTTCTGGGCATCTACCCAGAGAAAAGCATAATTCAAAAAGACACATGCACCCCAATG